>NC_057862.1:67871109-68151109 GCF_019393635.1 Dromiciops gliroides
TTCAAGTGTTGTGAGGAAAGTAATTTGCAAATTTAAATTTGGGCTGTTTATCATTGATGTGGTAGTTGTTTTTCTTTGAATTCTGTCAGTTATCCTAACCATTTAAAACAGTATTTTTAGGGGGCAGCTAGAAGGCGAAGTGGATAAAGCACCAGCCCTGGATTCAGGAGGACCTGAGTTCAAATCCAGCCTCAGACATTTGACACTTACTAGCTGTGTGACCCTGGGCATGTCACTTAACCCTCATTGTCCCCCCCCCAATAGTATTTTTAAAGTCACATATTAAATACTCCCAGGACCTAAACATATACACGTTACCTTGTCTGGGGTGATAGAACAGAAAATTTGGCCTACATGAATTTTTAGAAAGACCAAACTCAGTCTCCCTATGTCTACAACACAGGGCGGGCAAAACTGAGGGAATTCAGAGATATGAGTAAAAGCCTAGGTGTGTCTACTCATCACCAGAGAAACATCAAGAGTGTCATGAAGGGGCGGCTAGGTGGGGCAGTGGATAAAGCACCGGCCCTGGATTCAGGAGTACCTGAGTTCAAATCCGGCCTCAGACACTTAACACTTACTAGCTGTGTGACCCTGGGCAAGTCACTTAACCCCCATTGCCCTGCAAAAAAAAAAAAGTGTCATGAAAAACTCTAATTTAAAAATATCTCTTGTTCATCTGACTTCTCCCTAGTCCATTCCCTGCTGCTCATATGTCTGTGTAGATTGGACATAGGAAATCAGTCAAATCATTCACCCAGCCATCCTACTACACTATGGGAAGCTCCTGAGAGGTCATCTTGTCAACATGACCATTGTACTTATGAAGCAGGTTAAGCAACTTACCCAAAGATTCATGGGGTTAGGTGAAGGTGAGGGTGAAGGTGAGAGTGAGAGTGAGGGGGAGGGTAAAGGTGAGGATGAGGGTGAGAGTGAGGGTGAGGGTGAGAGTAAAAGTGAGGGTGAGGGTTAGGGTCAGGGTAAGGGTGAGGGTGAGGGTCTGATATAGACTTAGGGTGAGGGTGAGGGTTTCTAAATTCTGCAGACTCCAAGAAGCTTTTTTCTCTTTCTAAAAATGTTAACATTTTTTCTGTGAAATTTTCTTCCTTAAGCTCTTACCTGTTTAATCCTCCTTGCAAATATTATAATTATCAATTGGCATCTTCTTATCTAACTATTCATAATTGAGAAAGAAAGTAATGACTAGCTTATTTCCCATGTCAACTCAATAGGTCCCAAAAAAGTATCTAACAATGAGTAATGTGACTGAACGGGAGCAATACCTTTCTGTTGTTGGGAGGGTTGGACCTCCTTGGTTCAAAACTGACTTACCCTTTAAAAGGAACACAGTCATTAACCCTCAGGAAAAAAACCCATAAAGCTTGAAATTTATAATGTGTGATAGTGCCTTAAACACTTTAGGGATTTGGAGGAACAGGCCACACAGGGAAACAAAAGAGCTGACACTCAAACCTACCTTTTGACTCCAATTGAGTACTTTTTCTACAAAAAAAAATTCTGTCTTCTCAACACAGACTATAGTAGGAAATACTACAAGATGATTTTCAGATAGGTGGCACTTTGGGTGGAATACTGGAACTGGAGTCAGAAAGGCCTGAGTTCCAATCTAGCTTCAGAACTTTCGTAGCTATAGTGACTCTGGATAAGTCATTTAAACTCTGTCTGCCTCAGTTTATATAACTATAAAATGGGTATGATAATAGTACACACCTTCTAGGGTTATTGTGAGGATCAAAGGAGGTGATCATTGTAAAACATTTTTCAAATCTCAAAGCAGTGTGTAAATGTTATTATTATTACTATTATTGTTTTTAAGTGCATTAAAGGGATACAAAACAAAGTGCTGTATGACACCTGAGAAGGAAATTAGCAGGAATACCACAATGAAGTCCAGCATAAAGAGCTTTGGATTTAGTGTTTAGAAGCTCTGCCATTTAACACCCATGTAACCTTCAGCAAGTATGCCTGGTATCATTTTCCTCATTTCTAAAATGAAGGTATTAGATTAAATAGCCTCTAAATTTAGGATCAATTTGAACACCAAGACTACTGGAATGCTTTCTGATTTAGCCAGAGCCAGTTTTGTTGCTGAAGCATTTAAACCAGAAAAAAAAAAAAAACTACAGATTAGTTGAGGACAAAAGGGAAGAGGGATGTGTGCCTCAGGGATCTCCTTGGCCTCCACAGTCATTTTCCTTTGTCTTTGTGGCTGAAATGAGCCATTGAGGATGAATGCTACCTTTTCTCTAAGCCAATAACAGCAATGGAATTTCATTCACCCAGGGACTTTTGTGACTGTTCTTTTCTAAAAGAAGATAAGATATGCCAAGCCTGTATACCCAGACCTCTGAACATTTTCCATTGCTAAATTTATCATCAATGTCTTTTAAATCTAAAAATTTCAGGCCTTCTTCCTTCAACAAAACAAAATTACCAATGGACAAATAGCAAATGATTCTCATTTCAGCAGCTCTGGGAGTAAAAAGGGACCCATGGCATACATAAGTAAACATGTTTCCATTCACCTTAAAGGCAAAGTGAAAAAGTTTAATTTTAGACCCAGCTCTTTCCATTAGTTTTGTTTGTGGATTTGGCCTAGTAATCTAAATTTTGTGTGCCTCAATTTCCACATGTATCAAATGGGGATAATGATGCATGTTCACCAATCCTGTGATCAATTCAAGAAGAAGGAATGTAGAATGGCCATACCTCAGGGTATTGAAAAGAACCCAGAACAAAATATCCCAACAACTAATAGAATCTCTAAATCACTGAATCTTAGAGTTGGAAGACATGGAGTTTATAATCTAACCCACCTCTGAAATAGAAGTGCTTCTACAACATACCCAAAAAGTGGTCCTCCAATCTTTGCTTGAAGACCTCTAGTGAGAAGGAAATAAGTACCTCCTAAGGAAAACCATTCCATTTGGAAATTGCTATTAATTGTTAAGAAGATTTCCTGTACACCAAACCTTAATGTGTCCCTCTGCAAGTTCCACCCATTGCTCCAGTTTCTGACTTTTAGGGCTATACAGGCCAAATTTAATACTTTTCAAAAATTTTAGCCTTTTCAATACTTCAGAGACCACATGTCTTCTTCAAAGTCTCTGCTCCAGAGTAAACCTCCCCAGTTCATTCAACTGATCCTCACATGAAAGGATCTCAAAGCACTCCACCATCTGGGTCATCCTCTTCCAGATGTCATGTTGCTGTATCAATGTTGTTCCTAAAAGATGTTGTCCAGAAGCAAACACGATATTCCATACATGGTTCAACCAGAGCTGACTACAACAGGGCTATCAACTTCTTCTTTTTTTTTTGGGGGGGGGGTGAGGCAATTAGGGTAAAGTGACTTGCCCAGGGTCACACAGCTAGTGAGTGTTAAGTGTCTGAGGCCAGATTTCAACTCAGGTCCTCCTGAATCCAGGGCCGGTGCTCTATCCACTGTGCCACCTAGCTGCCAAGCAATCAACTTCTTAATGCAGGACACTCTGACTCTCTTAAGGCAGCATAATTTTGAGGTAGCTTTTGGGAATACCATATTACACTATTGACTGATATTAAGATTTTGGTCCAATAAAATCTTTTGGTGTCATTCTCCCCATCCTTCACTTCTGAAACAGTTTTAAGGCCAAGTTTAAGGTCTGACACTTATCTCTATTAAAGTTCATATGACCAGATTTAGCCTTGTAGTCTGACATGTCAAGATTTTTTTATGTTGAATCTGTCATCCAATGGGGCACCTGTACTTCCTGGATTTCTATCATGTAAATTTTATAAGTATGTCATCTAAATCACTGAAAATCACTGATAAAGATGTTAAATGATACAAGGCCAATCATAGATTCATGATGCCTTCCTTTGGAGACTTCCATTAAAATTGACATTGAAAGATTATTGATGACTTGTTGGGTACAGTCATTTAGCCATGTCTATGACCTATGATCATTAACTCTCATCTTTCCATCTTTGCCAAATAAGGTATATGTTGCTGTCAAATGCATTGCTAAAATGTAGGTAAAGTCTACATACAGCACTCTCTGATTTCCCAGCTTAATGGCCCTTTCACAAAAGGAAAAGAGGTTAGTCTAGCATGACTTGTTCTGAGGGAAAACATGCTGATTCTTTGTGATCAGTCCTTCCTCTTCTAGACATTCCTTAGCAATCCCTTTAATGATACATGCTGGAGGGGGCAGCTGGGTGGGGCAGTCAAGAAAGCATTGGCCCTGGATTCAGGAGGACCTGAGTTCAAATCTGGCCTCAGATACTTGACACTTACTAGCTGTGTGACCCTGGGCAAGTCACTTAACCTTCATTACCCTGCAAAAAACAAAAACAACAAAAAAAGATACATGCTGGAATTTTGACAGGGGTTAAAACCAAACTCACTTTGTTTGGGACAATAGAAGTAGCAATAGGGAGCAATTACCATGCCAAGTGCTACTCTTGGCCCAGTGGGAGAGGAGTAATTGGGACTAGAGAGTATCTCCAGGAATGCAATGATGTCCAGAGAGCCAAGTTTCCCTGGCAGCACAAAACATGGAGAGAAGAAATATAGAATGAAGTAAAGTATGTTAATGATATAGGAGAACCAATATGAGCAGATCATAGAGGGTGTGAAGGGTATAATGTGAAATAATTCAGAGTGTAAGAAGCTTTAAATATCAAGCTGAGCAACTTGTATTTTATCCTATAAATAATAGGAAGCCACAGATTCAATATAGCCTGAATTGTGCTTTGGGAAGGTGACTGTAGCATCTGAGTGGAAGATGAATTGGAAGGGGAGAGCTTGAAATCTGGGGGTCCAATTCAAAGCTGTTGGAATAGTCTAGGTGAGAGAGGTTATGAAGACTTGTACTAGGGTGATGTCTATGTTAGTATACAGAAGAGAGATGGATCAGATATGATGTAAATTATAGAGATAAAGCAGCTTTTCCTGAGGTCTTTACTTATTAATGATTTCTTCTTTCTTAAATTCTTTCTCAAATTGTCACATGCATACTTATCTATATACATATTTTATCCCCCCACCCCTAGGAAATCATAAGCTTCTTGAAAGAAAGATATATGTTTATGTATATGAATATGAATACATGTATATATGTATATATAGTATATATGTACTATATGTTCACATCTGTGTATGTTTATATGTTTATGTGTAAGCATATATGTGCACATGTATGTGCATGTATTAAATTAGTATACACACATCTATAAAATCACCAGCACCTAGCACAGTGCCTTACACATAACTTAATAAATTTTTGTCCTATTGTATTAAGTGGATGGGATGGGATGGGATGGGATGGAATAATGGAAGAAGAGGGAAAGGATTAGGATACGTCGGTGCTAAGCTGTTTGTATAAACTGAAGATACAAAGGAAAGGAAAGGAGGATTTTGCTTTGAGAGATGATGGCTAGAATTACAGGAATTAGAGAACAGGATATTTGAATGTGCTGGCCATAGTATTGGGGAAGGGATAGAATTTAAGCAGCGAGGTGTCATAGTGGATAGAGTGCCCAGCCTCAAGTCAGGAAGATCTGAGTTCAAATCTGACCTCAGTCACTTACTAGATGTATGATCCTGAGAAAGTCACTGAGCCATGTTTGCCTCAGTTTCCTCATATTTAAAAATGAGCTGAAGAGAGAAATGGGAAAATACTCTAATATCTTTGCATTTATTCATGATGTCCTCCTTCAACAAATACTTCATATTTCCATGGTGCTTTAAGGTTTGCAAAAGTATTTCCTCCCAATAACCCTGTGAAATAGGTATTATAAGTATCAATACTCTTTACCCTAATTCACACTGCCTCATCAGATATTGATTGCTACCTTTGAGCAAGGGATCTAAAGGTGTAACATTAAGGGTGGATATTCCATGGTAGATCCTGTGATGAAATGGGGGAGGGGGAGGGATTCATCAAGTGTCCTTCAATTTAGACATCATATTGGTAAATACATTTTCTGCCTAGAAGTAAGGTTGCCCCTGATTGAAAGAGAGTAAAATACTAGAGTTCTCATGCCTGAGTGATATCCAGCACTGTAAATTAGTGTAAAGAATGTTGAACTTAGAGTGAGGAATTAGGAGATGCTAGACAACTCACTTAGATTATCTTATCTTTACTTTCCTCATCTGTCAAATGGGTGTAATAATACTTACAATATCTATCCCACAGGGTTATTGGAATGAAATACCTTTGCAAACCTTAAAGCACCATATAAATATGAAATGTTTGTTGAATGAGCACATCATGAATAAATGCAACACTAAAAGGGAGGATAAATCACCTATCAGAATAGATAAAATGATAGAAGGGGGAAATAACAACTATTGAAGGGGATGTGGAAAAATTGGGACATTAATACATTGTTGGTGGAATTATGAATTGATCCAATCATTTTGGAGAGCAATCTGTAATTATGCCCTTTGACCCAGTAATAGGTTTGTTTCCTAGGGTGATCAGGGGAAAATAAAAGAATCTATATGTTTTAAAATTTTATAGCAGCTCTTTGTGGTAGCAAAGACCTGGAAACTGAGGAGATACCCATCAATTAGGGAATGGCTAAACAATTTGTGGCACGTGATTGTGATGGCATCCTACTGTGCTTTAAGAAATGATAAACTGATTTTAGAAAAACATGGAAAGATTTGCATGAAATAATGAAAAGTGAAATAAGCAGAACCAAGAAAACATTGTATATACTAATAGCAATATTGTTTTAAGAATAATTGTGGGGGCAGCTAGGTGGCACAGTGGATAAAGCACCGACCCTGGATTCAGGAGGACCTGAGTTCAAATCTGGTCTCAGACACTTGACATTTACTAGCTGTGTGACCCCAAGCAAGTCACTTAACCCTCATTGCCCCACCAAAAAAAAATTAAAATGAAAAAAAAAAGAATAATTGTGAACAACCAAGTTATTCTGATTATAAATACTCAAATCAGCTACAAAGGACCTATGAAGGAAAATGTTATCCACCTCCAGATAAAGAATTGATAAATAGGAGTATGCATAATGTTGTTTTACACATTAATAAATCTGTGTCAAATGGTAGCCTTCTTTGGTGCAGGGTGGGGAAGGATGAAGACTGTTTGGTATTTAAAATATAACCAAAAAAATTAAATTGATTTTTTTTTAAAAAAAGAGAGGATCTGAGCAATGAAAAGGAGATGGTGAACTGAACAAATTTTGACTACCTCACAATTTTCCCTTGGGCTACATCTCCTCTTTATCCTTATACCATGTGGGCATGGATTTTCCTATTGCACTAACCAAATCAACCATGCTAAGAAAAAAATATCTCATAAAGAAAAATCAGGGTTTAATTAAAAATCAAAATACACATGATGGGATTGCAGTGATGGTAGGGGAGGCAAAAAAGATAGTTCATTTTTCAAAACTAAAATAAGAAGTTATTTCTAGAATCTTAGCAACTATTCTGTTTTCCCAACTGTGAATCAACTATGTGTATGCATTTAGCCAGGCTCCATTCAATTTAAAAACCCATACCTTCTGTGTGCTTTTGGAAGCAAGGATGGGAAAGTTATTTTTTTTTTAATATTCTCAGCCCTTGAGGGCAATCAAGTG
The DNA here is from genome assembly GCF_019393635.1 of Dromiciops gliroides. Lineage (NCBI taxonomy): Eukaryota > Metazoa > Chordata > Mammalia > Microbiotheria > Microbiotheriidae > Dromiciops > Dromiciops gliroides. Next base: position 67,878,727 of record NC_057862.1, read on the forward strand.
TCTGTTGAAATCATAGTAATCTGGCTTCTAATGGGTTTTACTAGCAGGTTAATATGGCAAGTGAAATTAATCTACTGAAACCAAGTAGAAATTTGCAGGAAAATGGTACCTGCACCAATGAGAATATTGGCATATTTCCCGTGGTTTGTAACTTCTATACCTATTTGAAGATGATCCAGTTATATTGGATTCCAAGAATCAAATCTTAGCCTGTTCAAAATAAAGGGACACTTTATCCCAAATTAAAGTTAAACCTAAAGATGGAATATATCCAATTTCCAAAGGAAATAGGAAAGCTTAAGGTGCTGAAAAGATTAAAATCAATATCAAAGGAATTTGTTGTGTTTTCTGATGCAGGGTTTAAAAAAAAAAAAAACATTCCCAGCTGAGTTACAAAAATAAATAGAACACCTTCTAATTAACATTTCAAGGATGTAAGCTATTCAGGGAGATTCAATAGATTGAAACCTTTTGGTGTATATGAAGGTCTGAGATCCTGTGCATTTATTTATAAGAAGAAAAGATTACAAAAAGGAGTTAGTAGAAGAAAAGAGCTTATTTCTCCCAATTCATAATAGTGAATAGATAGCACCCCGAGCATTCCTCCTCTTCTCAATAATCCCTGGAATCAAGGAGTATTCTGTGTTTAAATAAGGCAAATGTCAAATTGGTATCAGCAGAAGTAGGAATAAAAACACATACATAGGAAAACCCCCTAATGCTTTCCAAAAGAGGAGAGGGGTAATTTCAGCCCCTCTCCTATTCTTGGTAAATATAAAATTAGCAGGATTATTTGTATAATAATAATAATAATGAGATAGCACTTATTTCTTCCTTGTATAAGCAGAGTTAAGTCAGCTCAGGGCCACAGTATTGGACAAGAAACAAATTCACCTGATGCAAGGCTGATTCTCATCAGTGGCCACTTCCTTTTCCAAACTAACTAACTGAGGCCTGTTTGATTCAGTTACCCACCAAGAGGCAGATCCCAACCTGAGAATGCTTCTCTCCTGGGAAGCAGAGCAGCCATAATAGGCAGATTCCAAGCAAACATGCTGACTCACATGAGCAGATGGGAAGAGGAGGGCACTGTGGGTGTGGAGGTCTCTAGTTTGCTCATTCTCCAGTGTTTTCTTTTTAAGGAGCCCACCACATTTCAATTGATAACTTCCTCTGCATGAGCAGAGACAAGTGGCTATGGCTAGGTCAGAAGACCATCTATCATTATAGAATATTAAATTTAGCTTCATTAAAGAATATTAAATCAATGTAAAAAGTCATCAGTTACTGATGACGATTAAGCTGTATTTCTCATTACTGTCTTTCCCCATCTATGTCCATACATTTGATCTTTCTCCGTTTTTATGTTTTGACAACTCCTTCTACTACAAGGGTTCTGAGCCTTGTTGGGTCATGAACACCTATGACAGTCTGGTAAAGCCTCTGGACCCTTTTTCAGAATAATGTTTTTAAATAAATGAAGGAAATGACAAATTTTGATTTCAGGTTAGGGAAAATAAAGGTGCAAACTTTTTTGCCCATCCAAGTTCACAACACCTCTGAAATCTATCCATGGAGCCCTGAGGGGTTGGTGCACCCCAGATGCAGAACCTTTGCTCTATGGCTTACACTAGAACAGAAATAGTAGGAAAATAGAAGAGTAATTAAAACAAAATTGGAAATTATTTTTCAGGCATTTGTGATGATCAAGAACTGTTCCATGGGTTCAAACCCCACCTCCAAGACTTACTTCAGTGGGAGCCTGGAAGATACTTAACCTCTCAATCATCTCTCTAAGATTATGAAATTGTAGGTTTGCATTGGTAGAGGAAGTTTCTTCAATTGTTATTTCTTGTATCAATGGAAGCATAGATCTGGATCACAATATATGTGTATTCGTATACCTGGCACATAGTAAATTATAAATGTTTATTGAGTAATCAGCCAGGCAACTCTCCATTTTCCATCAATGGCTGTGTTTGGCTTCCATGGAACCTCAATCATGCCTATGCCTCTGGGAATTCCCCCCCCTTCCATCCCATATCCCCTCTCTCCTGTGCTTTTCAGCTTTCTTTTGTGTTGACTTCTGACATTAGATCATAAGCTCATTGAGGGCAGGTACTATCTTTCTTATTTGCATCCTCAGCAATTAGCAAAGTGCCTGGTACATAATCAGTTGATTAACTGATACGTATATCCATGCCTGTGTGCATAGTCATAGAAGAGATGTAGCATGGCATGGTAGACTTGACATCAGGAAGTTCCAGGTTCAAACTCCACCTCTGACAGTTACCAACTGTATGACCATGGACATGTCTTTTAATATCTCAAAGTCACAGGCAGCTCCCCAAGATTTGTCTACTAAGTTAAAAAAGGGATGAATTCCCAACAATGATTAAATCACAAATCATACATATATTCAAGTATATGGCTATATTTGTCAACAATAGACAAGAGACCTTCAGAGCACTAAAAGCCACAGCAGATCCAGAAGGATTCTCATCAATCAGTTGTACCTTAATACCCTCACCTGCCTCAGGGTCTCTGCCCAATGTCAGTCTTACAACTGAGCAGAGAATTTCAGCCACACTGATTTTATTCCTGGAAAGCATTTTTTAAATTTTATGGAATGAAAATTGGTTTATTCTTTAATATCACATCTGATGCATTTAAGGAATGCCCCCCATATTAATAGATATTTTTCCCATTCTCCTTTTTTAAAAATTATGTAACTTTTGACATCTAGATTCTCTGTCTAGCTGGAGCTTATGGTTGTATATATTGTACAATGTTGATCCAAACAAATTTTTTGCCAAACTTATTTCCAGTTTTCCCAATCTTTTTTGTCTTTACCCTCAATAGTTTCTATTCTTGATTCTTTCCTACTTTCCTAAGTTGTTAGTACTTTTCCCTCTCTAAATTACTCTGTATTTACTTTTTACAAATTTTGTATTTACTTATATGTATATATATTGTTTCCCTCCCATAAAACATAAACTCCCTTTGAGCAGAGACCTTCTCAATTTTTTTTTGTCGGCAATGAGGGTTAAGTGACTTGCCCAGGGTCACACGGCTAGTGAGTGTCATGTGTCCATCATACATATAGTGGACTTCATATACCAATGTCTACCTGTAGAGATTTCCCTAACCAAGCACTCCAGAAATCTGTCATTGGCACTGGACTTCTTAGTATGTTTCATAAAGACTTGCATGAAGGTATACATGGCACCCTTACAAAATCTGCCAATATCAGAAGACTGGGAGCTAATACAAAGGGTGTCCAAAAAGATCTGATATATTTAGAAAGATGAACCAAATCAAGTAAGATGAAATTTAATGTCTCTAATGACATGGTCAATGGGAAGTACCTTAACTTTCAAAGCAGTTGCTGGAATGGTGTGATGAATCTCCTCTGATATATGGGAAGGGAAAGAAAATGGACAAGTGTTTACAAAGCACCTACTATGTACCAGGCATCATGTTAAACACTTTTTAAAAATTATTTTATTCATTCATTCATTCATTTATTTTACAGGGCAATGGGGGTTAAGTGACTTGCCCAGGGTCACACAGCTAGTAAGTGTCAAGTGCCCAAGGCCAGATTTGAACTCAGGTACTCCTGAATCCAGGGCCAGTGCTTTATCCACTGCACCACCTAGCTGCCTCCATGTTAAACATTTTTACAAATATTATTTCATTTGATCCTCACAGCAATCCTGAGAAGTAAGTGTAACCATTTCCTCATTTTACATTTTAGGAAACTGAGAGAAATAGAAGTTAAGTGACTGGCTAGGGTCACACAGTTAGGAAATGTCTGAGGCTGGACTTGAAGGCAGATTTTCTGGGCCAAGTGCTCTACCCACTGTATTGCCAATTGCCTCTATATACAGCCCCCTACCCCCTGAAGTGTCTGATTATTTCAATCACGATAAATTTTATAATCTGACTTTATCCAATGATTCTTGAAGCACTTCACTTCTTATGCCTAGTTCACACCTTTGATTAAGCCATTGAATTAACAACCTTTCTAGGAATTGTTCACACCTACTTTTTTGGTTCTGTAGTTCAGTCAATGAGATGTTCTCATCTAATAAAGCCTCAAAGCCATAGATCATCTTGTTAGTTACATCAATTGGAGTTGAGGGAGTTGTGAAATGCCCCTCTTACATAAGCACCTTACGAAAGGGATTATTTCTTAATTTGATCAGATTCCTCTCTTCAATACTTTCAGGGGATAGCTATACATCTAGGAAGGACACTAAAAAGAAAGGAAAAATTCAAAAAGGGGAACCAAATTATTTCAAAGAAATGACTATTGGCTTTATAATTTTGACCAGTTTAAGCCTTATTCTTGTTTCTCAAATAATCATACTGTTTATAAGGACAAATCTAAGCAAGTCTGTCTTCTGGTCATTCAGGTTTTGCAGTTGATGGTCAAATTCAGTCCTTTGTTCTAATTTCACTTTCTGTAATGAGACATATTCTATTATCCCAAAAGAGATTATGTGACTTTCTTTAAGAGTAAGAATAAGAACATTCTTTTATTTTTTTCTTTCATTCCTTCATTCATTCATTTATTGAGGCATTTATTGGCCACCTCTAAGGTTGAATTTTCCTTTTTAAAAGCCCGACATATGACTCCATTAAAAAATGCTTATTTAATTGAACTGAATTTAGTAGCACATAGCATGCAGGTTATTCATTAATTCATTTATTCATTCAATTATTTATTTTGATTTATTTAATTTTTATTCATTTATCTATTCATTCATTCATTTGCTTGTTTGCTTATTTGTTTGTTTGCTTCAATTTTTTCAGATTACTTATTTTTATCACTAGCTCTCCCTATGATTCCCAATATACTTTTCTACTCATACTTCTCTCTGACTTTTTACATCACTTCTTGAAAAAATTATTTCTAATTAATAAGCTATAGTTTCTTCATGCTTATCATCATGTTCATTTCTTCATTGATATTTGGGTAATTAGAAATTTCTATTATTTGGAGATGATGGTACTCCATGGCTAACAGCCATATAGTATCATCACTGTTAGTCAATAAGATTTATTTTTTTGTTGGTTGTTGTTGTTGTTGTTGTTGTTTTTGTGGGGCAAAGAGGGTTAAGTGATTTGCCCAGGGTCACACAGCTAGTAAGTGTTGAGTGTCTGAGGCTGGATTTGAAATCAGGTCCTCCTGAATCCAGGGCCGGTGCTTTATTTACTTTGCCACCTAGCTGCCCCCCAGTCAATAAGCTTTCATTTAGCACCTACCATGTGCCAGGCACTGTGGAGAGTTCTGCAGATCAGAAGAAAGACAAAAAATAGACCCTTCCCTTGAGTAGCTCACATGCTAATGGAGGAGGAAACATGCAAACATTGGACTTATATTTGGGTTAAAAAGATGTTTGTTTTGGGGCAGCTAGGTGGTGCAGTGGATAGAGCACCGGCCCTGGATTCAGGAGGACCTGAGTTCAAATCCGGTCTCAGACACTTAACACTTACTAGCTGCGTGACCCTGGGCAAGTCACTTAACCCCAGTTGCCTCACACCAAAAATACAAAAAAACTAAAAACAAACAAAAAAGATGTTTGTTTTAAGGAAAATGTCGAGGCAATTGGAAGCACTGAATACTTTCTCAAATGCAATCCACAGCTGGTCCTCTTCTGCCTGTTCAGATATGGGCTAGGTCCATGTATCATCTTCAGTGTCTTTCCAAACTGCCCCTATCAGTCTGGATAAGAGATATTCTTCAACCAGTTAGTTTTGTGTGGGTGAACTTTTAGGCTGAAGTCTTTTGAATGACTCTGTGGATTTCTTATATATGTGGTGCTGATTCTGCCATGTTCTGACCCTTGCTGAATTATCTGTACAGAATGTCATCTGCAAACAGGATCATCTCACGGACCTCACTCTCCACAGGGACCTTTCTTCCATTTGTGCCAGCAGACATCCTCCAAATCATTGGCATTCACCTGTGCTGAGCCTGTGTCTTCCTAATATATGCCTTACTTAATATTAATAAGCAGGAGATCTTCTAAGCAAAGTTAGCTTTGTGGTTGCATCCACCAAGCAAAAAGCCTGCAAAAATTAGAATAAATTCATGATAATAATCCAATAGGCTCCTAATAGAATAAATAAATAACATTGCTTAATACATGGTGAATGAATGAATGAATGAATGTTTCTGGTGCATGAAGTACTTTTAAAACTACAATAGTTTTAGAAATAACAAATGAGGAAGGTGGTTGATTATTAAAGTTATAATTATGATTAAATTAAAATGGAATTATTAAACTACTTTATTCCCTTAATGCCCAAGCAGATTCAAGATTATGTACATTTGAATTAATTAGGGAATAGGAATAGAGAGTGAACCTGTGATTTCACTGGTATAGGGCATACCCAGTTAAGAAAACTCCCTCCAGCTACGTAGCTTAGTATTTTCTCTGTACCTTATAGTCTTAGAAAGTTGCTTAAAGCAATGAGAGGTTAGATCACTTGCCCATGGTCACACAGCCAATATGTGTCAGAAGCAGGGCCTAAACAAAGCTTTTCCTAATTTCAAGGACAGCACTTTGTCTACTCGCCTTGTTGCCTCTCATGAATTGATTCTCAACCTGTTTTCATCATGGGACCCAACTGATTTATCATGTAAAGTCAACTATCCCTTACAATGCCATCTGTGATCTTCAGAAAGGTAACTATTTGGTGAGGCATTTAAGTGGTGGATTTTCCCAAATACTTCATCTATCTTCATACATTACAGTGGGTCTTTTGACCCTGAATTATCTCTGGATACTGACAATTTTCAATGTTAACACATATCCTTTAATGAGAAATAGCTATATAGCCCCAAATAGAATTTAGAATGCTACCAACTTTGAAAGTGAGTTATTTGCATGCTGAAGAATTAAGCTTAAAGTCACTAAGTCAAGTAGTTTAGGAAAAGCTGCAGCTATTACTATTGAGACTTGAAGCCATGGGACTGAATGAGATGATTTCAAGGGCAGGGTTGGAGGAGAAATAGGGGAAGGAGAGGGCTAAGAACAGAGCTTTAGGAAACACAGAGCTAAAGGACTAGCAAAAAAGATGAGTCAATGAAGGAGATTTTTTTAAAGGTCATTAAAGGGAAAGAAACTGAAAACTGTATGTAATGTCTTCTAGGTAAGGGAAGAGATAGTATTAAAAAAAAGAGGTCACTGGAATCAAATATTGCAGAGAAGTCAATAAGTATGAGGTCTGAAAGGAGGACAACGTATTTGTTCATTAGCAAGTCATTACCTTTGGGAGAACAATTTCAGAAGAGCTCTCTGTATGAAAGATCAATCAGGAGAGAGTGAATGGTGAGACAGTGAAAACATTCAGTATAAATAATTTCTTTGAGAAAATTAGTAGCAAAAGGGAAGGGAGAGATGTGATGCTATGTAAATGAATGGAAAAGTCAAAAGAAGTGTAATTAAGAACAGAGGAGAGGGGGCGGCTAGGTGGCAGATAAAGCACCAGCCCTGGGTTCAGGAGTACCTGAGTTCAAATCTGGCCTCAGACACTTGATGAGTACTAGCTGTGTGACCCTGCAAGTCACTTAACCCCCATTGCCCTTCCCCCCCCAAAAAAAAAGAATAGAGGAGAACTGAACCTATTTGTGGGAAGGTAGGAAGGAGTTAGGGGAGAGGGAGAGATTTCAGATGCAGGACAAATAGTGATTACTAAAAGAAGTTCCTAGAAAAGGTAGGAAGGGATGGAATTTAAACGAATTCAATTTAACAAACATTTGTTAAGCCAGGAACATAGCCAGATACATAGATACTTCTTCATCTGAGACAATGGATAAAAAAGAGAGAATGAGTGATGGTACACAGAAGTTTTAAGGAGAAGAGAAGGAGGAACTGAGAGAAATACTGTTAGATATGTCCTTTTCCCTAATAAAGTAGACTAAGTTATTTCCTGTATTGTGAGGGTTCTGGTTATAGCTGAAGGGTTAAGAGGAAACAAAAGGTTTGGAATCATAACTCTGAGGAATGAAGCTTCTGAGTCAATGTGAATAGAGCAGGATTGTGGAGCAACAAGGAGGAATATATATATATGTATATATTGGTGAGACAATTGGGGTTAAGTGACTTGCCCAGGGTCACACAGCTAGTAAGTAAGTGTTAAGTGTTTGAGGCCGCATTTGAATGCAGGTCTTCCTGACTCCAGGGCCAGTACTCTATCAACTGTACCACCTAGCTGCCCCAAGGAGGAATATTTTTTAAACTGCTCATGGTTACTGTTTCCTTAGTCAGATGTGGTATTTTTCTCTGTCTGCAAAGTCCAACTCATCAACAGCCTCCTGCTCTCCCCACCTCAAGATTAGAATGTAGTAGCAGGAGAAAGTTCATAGCATTGATACACTGGTTAGAAGATAAAGCCATGGGATGGGCCTTAAGCTTAATAGGTGTTAATTGCCTAGCAGATTCGCACAAGCAAAGAATGAAAGAAGTGTCAAGTTCATGGACAAGAAAGCATTTCAAAAGCTGAGAACTATTATCTGAGGAAATAGTATATTTGTCTGTAGTCATCATGGTTATTACCAATCACCAAATACCTAAAAGGTTCTTCATATGAGACCCGGCAGAGCCACAAGTAAATGAAGACTTTATGGCAAGTATAAAAGTAATAAATATGAGGTGGAAAAGGCCGTTGCTATCAATTAGAGGTTCTTATTACAGTTCTAAAATAGGTAAAATGGGAGCACCAAAGAATCATGTGCTCTCCCAGATGCTTATTAGATAAATGAAAAGTTATCAAGAAAATGATATGTGCAATGATTACAATATGTAAGCTTAAAAAAACACAGCCGAACACTCTACCACTGGCACTGGGAAGAGAAAGATCATACAACTCCTTCTTTCCCTTAGAAAGGTGAAGAACTATGGGTTTAGAATATTGTATTCCCTGTCAGATGTGTCACTTGGTGTTGTTTTACTCTGTCTTCATTACAAGGAGAGGCTCTATGGATTTGGGGGTGGAGGACATTCTGTATCTGGAAATTACTATAATATAAAAACAAAATGCATCAATAACATTTTAAATTTTGAAATGAAATTAAACAACTTTGTTTCAAATCTATCCTAGGATTGAATTAACCCTAAACTTGATAACCATAAGGGTAAAATGTATATACCCTATTTTCTTTCTACACTGAGTGAAATCACTTAACAAGTATTCACTAAGTATCTTCTATGGATTATTTTTTATCTCTTAGAATCATATTTCAACTTCATTATTATTCCTATTGGAACTCCCATTAAGGGTTTACTATAATACCTCATGAGGAGCAACTGCTGACACTGGTTCTCCAAGCCTATGCGAGTGGAGTACAAGTAGGTACTATCAAGCTAGAATATGTTCAGTTATGGACTGGTAACAAAATCTATGCCTATTCCCCAAGGAAAGACTAAATTAGACACTTGGAAAGGTTGATCACCAGGTTGGCTACAGCGAGGATAAACTTTAGGCTGGAGCTACTCCTAAAGCCTACCTATAAAAATTGATTTGACTAGTGGAGGGAACACTCACACCAAAGAAACCTTTCAACTACTAAGTTAAATCTATTTGACCGAATGAATAGATATACTTATATGGTCTTTTTCACCCCGATTGATCTCTCCCTGAGAGATGGAATAGCAAAGTTTTGCTTTAGAGCCTTCTGCATAATAGGAAGAAGAGAGAAGAGAAAGGGAACTAAGGGTGGAAGGGGATGGGTTTGGAATTTTGCTTCATTCAAACAATTCCTACAGAGGGGACAAATATTGATTAAATTGAACTATTTTAGTACCAGTAGTACCTTATTCTATGCACTTTCTTCCTTAATAACTTAATGGTTTTATAGGGAAGAATGTTGGGTTTAGCTTATATAGCTTAAAAGGCCAAGTTTTATAAATTAAAGGGCATTCTTGCAAAATATTGAGGAAAAAGCAAAAATGCAATTGATGAGTAGGACCCAGATAAGCACTTTTAAGGCAGCTCTGAACCCAGAGATGTGCTTCACATTTCACAAGGACTAACACATTATACTCACTATACTTCACTATACTCACTATTTCTCACTATACTATACACAGATCTAAGTTATTTTGGGTGGAATGTATGCCAAAATAACTGTTTTTTTCCTGAAGGAAATGAAATTTATTTGATATACTAGCCAATAATCATCAGTTCTCCTGGTGCTCATTGCTTCTACTCTAGCTTTACAAACTATATTAACATCATCTCCATTTGTACGGTTTCCACAATTAGATTACAAATGAAAGTAACTATTGAACCATTTTTCTGTTACATGACTCCTGATAAGGACTGCAAGCCCTGAATGATGCTGACATTAAGCAATAGTTCCAATTTTTCAGTTATAGAAAGACAAACATCTTTTTCATTTTTTAAAACAATGGACTTGTCCACTTGACCTATTAGTACTATACTCTAGGCGCTTTGAAACAGCAGATGCATTAGCTAGATAATGAAAAAGATTAGTCAGTATTTATTAACATTAAAATCACATTTAGGTCTCCTGGTCCCCCTGAGGACAGTTTGAATACTCACAGTACATCCAGGATGTGCTTTTCTAATAGCGATGCTGAAGATTGGGACATTTTCACTTCCCTACTGGAAAGGTACTAACAATCTTAATAGCCCTTTTACAAAAGGGTATTTGACAAGTTCCAGTCAGTAATTTTTAGGGAAATTACAGAAATGGTTGTGATCTAAGTTACTGACCAAGTTTGAGAAAGTGTCATAATACATGGAGGCAAACTCACTTCTTCGAAGAAAAACACTGGAAAGAATCATTTGATTGCTAATGTATACTTTGGGTGAAATTTAGGAGAATTACCAGGTTGTGCCTGGGGTGACTAAGAGGGAATTGTCAGCCAGGTATACATTCCTCCTTTGGTAGTGAACATAAAATTTTGAGTCAAAGAATTTGGGTTCAAATTTCAGCTCTGTCATTTATAACCTGTGTTACTTTGAGCAATTCACTTAACCTCTCTAAGCCCAGTTTCATTCCATGTAAAATTAGAGAGTTAGATGAATTTACTTTTTTTTTTTTTTGGTGGGGAAATGAGGGTTAAGAGACTTGCCCAGGGTCACACAACTAGTAAATGTCAAATGTCTGAGGGCTGATTTGAGATGAATTGAATTATAAGGACCCTTACAGCCTTAGATCTAGAATCCTCTGATCCTAAGTATGCTAAAAAATTTCACACTTTTGTTGTTGAAAACCTAACAGAATGACAAGAATCCTTAAGGATCCACTACAGAGATTCTTATTTCATAAAAGAAGAGCAAGGTAAAGATTGAGAGGAGAACTTTTTTTTTTTAATTTACAACGTCAACAAACATTTATTTTATTTTCCAGTTACATGTAAGGGTAGTTTTTAACATTCATTTTCATAAGATTTAGAGTTCCAAATTTTTCTCCCTCCCTCCTCCCTTTCCTCCCCCCTCCACAAGATCGCAACCAGGTTATATATGTGCAATCCACAAGTGCTCTTTTTATCAGTTCTTTCTATAAGGGTACATAGTAAGCTTCCTCATTAGTTCTTTGGGATTGTCTTGGATCATTGCACTGCTAAGAGTAGTTAAGTCATTCACAATTGCTCATTGAACAATATTGCTGTCACTATGCACAATGTACTCCCAGCTCTGCTCACTTGACAATACATCAATGTTCATTAGTCTTTCCAGGTTTTGGGGGGAAATCATCCTGTTTCTCATTTCCTATAGAACAAGACCATTCCACTGCAATCATATAGCACAGCTTTAACCATCATTCCTCAATTGATGGACATTCCCTTGATTCTCAATTCTTAGCCTCCACCAAGAGTTGCTATAAATATTTTTGTACAATTTTCCCCCTTTTCTCTTTTTCATGATTACTATTGTTAACTGTTTCCCTTCCATCCTATTCCCTTCTCCATGATATTTATTCTATTATCCATCTTCTTTCATACTATCACTTTTCAAAAGGGATTTGCTTCTGTTTGTCCCCTCCCCCACTTGGCCCTTCCTTCTTTTGCCCCTCTCTTTATCCCCTTCCCCTCCTATTTTCCTGCAGGGTTAGAGAGATTACTCCACCCAATTGAGTGTGTACATTATTCCCTCCTTGAGCCAAATCTAATGAGATTGAGATCTTTGAGTCAATTCTGATGAGTGTTAGGCTCATTTACTGCCCAGATTAAATAGATTACTCCACCCAGTTGGGTGTATCTGTTAGTCCCTCCTTGAGGCAGCTCTGATGAGTTTAAGGACTTTGAGCCTTTTCTGATGAGTATAAAATTCATTTACTGCCCTGCTCCTTTCCCATCTCTTCCCCCATTCCATAAACCTTTTCCTATTTCTTTCATGTAGGATTTCGCCTCTGTCTTTCCCCCTCCCCCAGTTTAACCCTAAAGATGTCATCGCCTAGCTAAGTGGCACAGTGGACAAAGCATCACCCCTGGACCCAGGGGGTTCCCAGCCAAAACCTGGCCTCAGACACAAGACAGTCGCCCACTGTATGACCCCAGGTATATCCCCCAGCTCCAATTTTTTATGGTTCTCTAGGGTCTTGTATTTGAAAGTCAAATTTGCCATTCAGTTCAGGTCTTTTCATCACAAATATCTGAAATTCTTCTTTTTCATTAAAGTCCTATTTTTTCCACTGAAAGATTATGCTGAGTTTTGCTGGGTAGGTTATTCTTGGTTGTAATCCTATGTCCTTTGCCCTCTGGAATATCATATTCCATGACCTCCAGTCCTTTAATGTAAAAGCTGCTAGATCTTGTGCTATCCTGACTGGGGCTCCATAGTACTTGAATTCTTTCTTTTTGGCAGCTTGCAATATTTTCTCCTTGACCTGAGAGCTCTGGAATTTGGCTATAATATTCCTAGGAGTTTTCTTGTGGGATCTCTTTCTAGAGGTGATTGGTGGATTCTTTCAATTTCTATTTTAGCTTCTTCTTCTAGAATTTCCGGGCAATTTTCCCTGAAAATATGTTGGAAGATGAGGTCTAAGCTTTTTCCTTGATCATGGTTTTCAGGTACACCAATAATTTTCAAATTATCTCTCCTGGACGTATTTTCCAGGTCAGCAGTTTTTCCCAGAAGATATTTAACATTGCCCTCTCTTTTTTTATTCATTTGTATTTGCTTTATTGTGTCTTGGTTTCTCATAAAGTCACTGGCTTCCATTTGTTCAATCCTCATTCTTAGGCAATTATTTTCATCATTTTCCATTTGGCTAATTTGACTTTTCAAGCTGTTGACTTTTTTTCTCATGTCTTTCCTGCATCTCCCCCATTTCTCTTTCCATTTTTTCCTCTACCTCTCTAATTTTGTTTTCAAAGTCCTTTTTGAGCACCTCTATGGCCTGAGACCAATTCATATTTTTCTTGGAAGCTTTAGATATAGGGGCCCTGATATTGATATCTTCCTTATTACTGAAGAAAATTTCTATGGTCCTCACCTTTCTCTGTCTGCTCATCTTGCCTTTCTTTTGCTTGACTTTTAGCTCCTTAGAGTAGGGCATTGTTTCCAGGCTGCAGTATCCCAAGCTTAAGAAGTCTCAGGTGGTATGATTTAAGGAGAATGAGGTTCTTCACTCTCCCGGCCTGTTCCCTGGTCCTTAGACAACCCCAGGCCAACTTGCTAATCAACCAGCTTTTTGTGTTGTGGTTGTTAGCTCTGCCGAGCCTGTGCCCCTCCCCGACCTGGGCCACTGCTACTCGAACCTACCTCCTGGTTCTCAGCAGGGGTGTAAAATCCAAGTTCTGCCTCAGCACCAGCATAGACACCTATAGTCTCCCCCCTGCCCAGGGCTCAGCCCACGCACCAGACTGTGAGCTTAGTTCCAGACAACACTGCCACTTCAGCTGATTCAGAGGCTCTGGGGGTCTGCTTCTCTGGTGAGGCCTTCCTGGGACTGGATCTGTGTCAGGGTGACTGTGGGGTTGGGCTCGACTCCTGCATTAGCACAGCAGCTCCCTCCTTCTGACCTTCCAAGCTGTTCTTAGTTAGAAGATGATTTCAGCACATTCTTCTGTGAGTCTTGCTACTCTGGGCATTTTCCTTTGGTGTTATTTGGATGTTTTTTGGAGCAATCGTGTCATGCGTTCAGAAACTCACTGCCTTTCCTCCTCCATCTTGGCTCTGCCCTGGACGTCTCTATGCATTCAGTTGAGAACTTCTTTTTTAGAAAAGTCACTATGGTGGGGGGGGGGAGGGAGGGAGCAGCTAGGTGGTATAGTGGATAAAGCACTGGCCCTGGATTCAGGAGGACCTTAGTTCAAATCCAACCTCAGATATGTGACACTTACTAGCCATGTCACCCTGGGCAAGTCACTTAACCCTCATTGCCCCACCAACAAAAAGGGGGAAAATGTGACTTTGGATGGAATATACCTTTACATAATACTTGACCTTGAATACAGTGGCCCTGTGCTAGGACTAGGGCACTATGTCCATGACTGGCTTCATAGAAAGGGACATGCACTGCCATGGACACCTCAACTGTGGTTGTGCTGACAATAAATTCCTGTTGGCTGTGATAGCTACACATGCTCCAGGTCTTTCTTTTTGGGTAACCTGGGAACATGATCAACTCAAGAAAGCACCTAATCAGGCACCTAGAGACAGCTAATTGGGAGAGTGGTAAGACTTCTGGCCTTGGTGCCAGGAAGACCTGCTTTCAAATCCTGCCTCAGATACTTATTAGCCATGTGACTCTGATCTAGCCTCGGTTACCTTATCTGTGCAGTGGGGATAGTAATAGTACCTATTTCACAGGGTTAATATGAGAATCAAATGAGATAATATGCAAGGTACTTTGAAACCTTAAAGTAATATATAAATGTTAGCTATTATTATTTCATTTACTCCACTTGTGGGCCTTTTAAAAAAGCCATTTTCTTAAAAAGATTTTTATAACAGATTCTTCTCACTACCAAGAGGAGTGGAACGAACCCCATTTGGATTCTCCATTACAGTCTCTGATGAGCTTCTTGGGTAAGTGAGCACAAAATCAGAGGATTTGTTTCCTAAAATGGATGCTGCCACCCAGAGATGGTATTTGTGGGAGGAGAGCAAATGTCAACTGAGAGGAGCATAGGTGTGTAACTTCCAGTGTCCCTCCCTGGTTTCCTAGGGCTGGTGAATTGAACATGCCATGGGATGCTTAATAATCAAAGGCCCCAAATCACCGACGGCTCAAGTTTGCTTCTAAGCTCCTTGTCTTTGTAGACAAGAGCTGATATGGCTCAAATAGGAAGCCACCCTGTTGCCAGAGGGGCAAAGCAGTGGGATCATCAGGACCACCGAAATGAGGGCATTCTCTGAATTGGCTAGTAATAAATGAGGAATAAGGGGCAAGGTGCCACAAAACAACTCTTATCACAGTGTATAAGTGGTTCTACCAGGTCTCACAGAAGGAACCTTTTAGATGTTTGGATAGGGGAGACATCAAGTCTCTTAGGTCAAGTAAGCCTTAACATAGTTGTATCCTAGGGGCAAGGACCAAACCAGTCAAACTAGCTATCCGGGACTCACAGCAAATACAGATGGCAAATACAGAAAAAACAAATGGACTGGAGATCTGAGTGGGAGGCAATGGGATTTTGAAGGCACTGATGGATCCATTTTCCAGGTGTTTGAAGAGGGAAAGATACTAAATATATTGGAAGAAATCCAAGACTATAGTATGACTAAGAAAAGGTAACTAAAAGAACAAAATGATGAACCAAGTTCCCTCTTTCCTATCTATATAAAAATATGAAAATAAAATACACAAATTTAGAAAATGCTTTTTGAAAATAGTAGAAGGTGGGCAGCTAGGTGGTGCAGTGGAAAAAGCATTGGCCTTGGATTAAGGAGGACCTGAGTTCAAATCCAGCCTCAGATATTTGACACTTAACTAGCTGTGTGACCCTGGGCAAGTCACATAACCCTCATTGCCCTGCAAAAACAAGAACAAAAACAAAAAACAAAACAAAGGAGTTTGGCCTAACTATCCCATTTTTTACCCAGTAAAACCCAAGTGGAAGAATAGTGCCTATGGTTCAGACTATGAAAGAACAGACAATTCACCAGTTTAATTCTGTGAAAAACCAAGGTGCAAGTGTTAGGCCAAAAAAGTAACACATCATTATGCACAATTTCCAGAGTTCATCTGAGACAAAACTTTGTTCCTCTTGGCTCTAATTTGGATGTTATTTAATAACATGAAGGTATGATTCAGGACATTACAATAGTAATAGATGACATGGTACCATAGTGATTTATAAATGTTTCCAATAAATAGTAGGAGTTGATAAAATGGGGGGGGGGGTTAAATCCTTGAATTTTTCTGTACTACAGTGTAAAACTGAAAACTAATTGACTATGACTAGATAACATAATGTCATTTTAAATTCCAGCTATAACTTAGTTTTGGTTTACAATAAAATAAGCCTTCCTAGAAAGATTATTTGTTGGCTCTTAGAGAATTTGAAATTATGCGGTTTCAAATGCTTATTGTACTAGAAGGATATCTTGTAATTCAAAATTTTAAAACCTGTGATTTCATCAGTGTAGGTAATGATATTAATAAGCTATTAATGTTCTGTAAGTGGGTCAGAAAAGACAAACTCTGAAGTATGTATAGATGTAGTCCATATGCCAAAAGCTCCCTCTCAAAACAATATAATTAGGGGAACTTTTCACCTACCCAGGTAAAGGCAGGAAACTCTAGTACTTGGCCTACTCCCAATTTGCCAGCAACACCCCCCCCTTCCCTGCCTCTCCCCTTTTTCTCCCCCATCCCCTCACCCCCACCAAATTTCTGGGCTTCAAATCAAGAATAGCTTTATTTACATCACAAAGAATATAAAAATGACTCACATAAAGGACTTTAGAATGTCAAATGATCCCACCATATTTGATTAGTTGTTGTTCTTTCTGGAAGAGGACCAAAATGGCATCACTATGTTAGAGTCAAATTATAGTGTGCCCAATTGTGGCTGATTAGACTAATATGAACTCAGAATGTTCTACCACATGGTCGGCACAAATAGGCCACATGAACATTTGGGGTGGATTCTCTAAATCTGCTCATCACACATTTCTTTTGAACTGCTTCAATTCCGTTTTGCTCATTGAATACAATACCTTCTTTGATGAGGACACATATGTGGGGCAGTTCTGTGCCAGTGTCTCCCATGTCACATAATCAATTTCTTTTTTGTTTCTTTCTGTTTTTGTTTGGGGGTGTGGGGTTGCAGGGCAAAGAGGGTTAAGTGACTTGCCCAGGGCCACACAGCTAGTAAGTGTCAAGTGTCTGAGTCCAGATTTGAACTCAGGTCCTCCTGAATCCAGGGCCAGTGCTTTATCTGCTGTGCTACCTAGCTGCCCCCCAATAAACTACAAAGTTTTTTTCAGTTGTTTTTGTGTGGAAATGAGGGTTAAGTGACTTGCCCAGGGTCACACAGCTAGTAAGTGTCAAGTATCTGAGGCTGGACTTGAACTCAGGTCCTCCTGAATCCAGGGCCAGTGCTTTATCTACTGTACCACCTAGCTGACCCCTCTTTTTTAAATTATAAAATATTTTATTATTTTCCAGTTGCATGTAAAGGTAGTTTTCAACATTTGTTTTCCTAAGATTTTCAGTTCCAAAATTTTCTCCTTCCCTCCTCCGCAAGACAGAAAGCAAAATTATGTGTGTGTGTATGTGTGTGTGTGTGTATGTATATAGTATATATACATATGTGTGTGTATATATAATATATATATACATACAATCACAACATAATCAATTTCAAAGTTCTTCAGAGAGACCTTGAGAATGTCCTTGTATCACTTTTTTTCACCACTATGTGAGCTCTTGCCTTCTGTGACTTCTCCATAAAATAATCTTTTAGGCAAACTTACATTTAGTATTCGAACAATGTGGCCAGCCCATCCATTGTACTCTCTGCAGTTGAGTTTGAATGCTTATTTATGCTAATAACAATAAAGGTAAAGGTGTAGAGAGAACTCTAAAAATGTCATTAAAAGTATCTATCTAAAATCTATCTTAAAAAGTAAGCAGTGTTTTTGTTTTCAGTGGGGATACACTATAAGCTTTTCCAATAATCGCAGGAGTAATGAAAGAATGTCCACTTTCTTCATTATTATTTAACATATTTCTAAAAATGTTAACAGAAATAAGAGAAGAGAAAGAAATTAAACCATGAAGATAAGCAAAGAAGAGTTAGAATTATCCCTTTCCCCTGATTACCAAATGATTTGCTTGGAATATCCTAGGGAATCAGCAAAGATACTAATTGAGGCAACTCATAATGTCAGCAGAATTGAATGCTACAAAATAAAATCATAAAAATCACTAGCATTTCTCTATAACAATAAGAAAACCAAAAGTCAATAACAGAAATGTAAATTCCATTAAAAATAACTACAAAATGCACAAAATATATGGGAACTGATCGACCAAAGCACTCAAAACACTTATAAAGATTAAATTACAAATTGTTCCTTAAAGAAATAAAGAACAAATTCAATAGCTGGAAGAATTTTTAAAATGGGAGAATATTCAATGCTCCTTACTGGGTTGTAGCTGTAATTAAAATGACATTACTACCTAAATTAAATTATAATCTTAATGCTATACCAATTAAATTATCAAAGGAATATTTTATAGAAATTACTAAAATAATAGCAAAATATCTAGAAAAGTAAGATAAATAATGAAAAGTAGGAATAAAGAGAAAATTGTACTTTGAGATCTCATATTCGAACATAGTAATATAACATAACATAACATAACAGTTAACCAAACATTTTGTTTTGGTTGAAAAATAAAGAAATAGATCAATGAACCAGGCTAGAAAAGAGAGAAACAGACATATTAGAACTTAATCACCTAGTTTTGAATAAACTCTCAAACATAAATTACTCAGGGAAGAACTCTGTATTTGGTTTTTTTAAAAATTACTATGGAAACTAAAAAGCAGTCTGGCAGAAATTAGGTTCAGACCAACAATTTACACTATGTTGAAAAAAATTCAAAATGTATATATGACCTTAATATTAAAAATCATATTGAATAATATACATACTCAAGTGGGTATAGAAATATATTGTTCCCTGAGGGAAAGTGGGAGGGGAAGGAGATAAGGGGTGGGGGGGGGAGAAGAGGAGAAGGAAGGAAGGGCAGATCGGGGGAGGGAGCAGTAAAAAGCAAAATACTTTCAAGGAAGGTGAAGATATTCTGCATAACTGCACATGTATGACATATTGAATTGCTTGATTTCATAGGGAGGGTTGAGGAGGGAGGGAGGAAGAAAATTTAGAACACAGAATTCACTCAAAGACCTTAATTTCATCAGAGTTGGCTCAAGGAGGGAATAACATACATACCCAATTGGAAGGAGTAATCTATCTAAACCTACAGGAAAGTAGGAGGGGAAGAGGATAAGGAGGGAAGGGTGAAAGAACGGAGGGCAGAGCCAGGAAGGGGGCAGTCAGTAGCAAAACGCTTCTGAGGAAGAATAGGGTAAAATAAGATGGAAAATAGAGTAAATATCATTGGAAGGGAATAGGATGGAAGGAAATCATGATTAATTATAATGGCAAAATGTATGGTACCTACTTTGCTGGGCTACTGTGAAGAAAAATCTTTGTCAAGTTTAAGGTACTATATAAAAGCTATGATGAACAGGATGCTATCAGAGAAACCTGGAAAGAACTACATGAATTGAAGCAGAGTGAAATGTACTGCATACAAAATAAAAGCAATAGTGTAAGGCGATCTGCTAGGAAGCACATGGTTATTTTCAGCAAAGCAATGATCCAATATAACTCTGAAGGACTTATGAAAATTGCAATCCATCTACAGAGAAAGAACTGATGGTATCTGAAAACAGATTGAATCCCAGTTGTTGTCTCTTTTTTGACAAAAAAAAATAATCATATCATTATAAGAGAAAAAGTCATATAACTTTCACTTCAACAAGCAAGAGATATATTCTTAATCAAAAATAGAGCTAATTACAGAAGATAAAGGGAAAACTGATTATATGAAATTGAAAAACTTCTGCATAAACATTAATGCTGTGAATTTACTAAAGAAAACAGTCGGGGCAGCTAGGTGGCGCAGTAGATAGAGCACCTGCCCTGGAGTCACCGGCACCTGAGTTCAAATCCGGCCTCAGACACTTAACACTTACTAGCTGTGTGACCCTGGGCAAGTCACTTAACCCCAATTGCCTCACTTAAAAAAAAAAAAAAGAAAAATGGGAAAAATTCATTGTACCAAATTTCTCAAATAGGGCTTTGTTAACCAAGATATATGTATAGAAAACTAACACACACATATAAATAAATATACATATAACATATTGATATATATACATATATGTATTGTATCTATACAAATATTTATAAAAGGACAAAAATACATTCCCCAATGGATAAGTGGTCAAAGGATATGAACAAGTGACTCTCAAAATAATTGCAAACTATAAAAAACTATATGAAAGAATGTTCCAGATGATAATAATAAAGAAAAATAAATACAAACAATCTGGAATGGAATATTCAATATTGGAAGCGATATGGGAAGTTAGGTACCTCCTGCATTATTGGTGGAGCTCTGGTTCCATTTTGGAAAGCAATTTAGGATTTTGCAAATAAAGACACTAAAATGTCTAAACTCCTTGACCCAAAGATTCAATAACTAGGCTTATACCACACTGAGGGCATTGTTAAGAAGCAAGACTCTATCTATACCAAAATGTTTATAGCAACACTATTTGTGATAGCAAAGAATTGGGAATGAAATAGATCTTCATTGTTTGGGAAATGGCTAAATAAAATGTGGTACAGAAATTTAATAGACTATTACTGTGCCATGAGAAATGACAAATATGATAAGTTTAAAGGAGCATAGAAAGATTTACATGAATCGGTGCCAAGTCAATTAAGTAGAGCCAAGAAAACAACATTCACAATAACTAGAATAATGTAAATAGAATAACAAGTACAAAACAATTAAAAGTGAATGTGCCAAAATTACAAAGAACAAGAATGGCACCAGTGAAGATATATGAGGAGACACACCTACCCTAATCTTTTGCCTAGGTAGAAAGTACATGATGGTGGAACATTGTTTTTGTTTTTGTACTTTTTTGAGGTACTGATTGGTTTTAATTTTCTCCTTTCTTTTTTTTTCCTCTTTTTTGTTTAAAAATATTATTTGCTTTATAGGATGCTATTCCGTGATCTGAAAGAGGGAGGGATACTGGGGAAATATGGTGACTAAAAAACAAAGTAAAGAAAATGGTGTGTGTTTAGCTTGGAGTAAAGATTTAATTGGGGGTGAGCATTGTAGGATATCTATTTGCAAGGATTCTAAAGGTTGTCAGGTTGAAGAGACATACTTTTCTGTATGACTCTATAGAACAGAGCAATAGGTGTAGTGGGTTTCTATTAGAAGCCCTTTGGGGTCCCTTCCAATTCTGAAATTCATGATTCTTTGATCCTGTTTCTAAGATATATTCATGCTACTAAACAGACTACTATATTGGCTGTCTCCTGACAAATGTAATGGACAACTCTATTCCACTTGAGAAGCCAAAATAATCTTAGGACAGGCTCTGGGGTTTCCTTAATCATGCCAAAATCTGTTATTCAGGATCAATGTTTTTTAATAATCTGTCAAAATAATATCTGCCATGATTAATCAGGAGATAGAAACTTTGTCATTTTATGTCATCTTAAATTAGGCAGTTAAAATATTCCTGATTTTATTCTCCATCTACAGTGGAATTTCACCAAAAGTCTTAGCTGAGATAATGATTCCATGAATGAAAAATCCACAATAATGGTCCAATGGATTCAATGTTTTCTAGGGGCCTGGATGTGGCAGATGATATGAAGAACAGTTGTACAAATAAGATAAAGAAAATTTATCATTAGTTTCCAGAAATAAGAACTAGGAGAAATTGGCAGACATTATAGAGAGATAAAGGCCTAATATAAAGACAAAAACCTCTAAGTATGAGAACTATCTTAAAATGATATGAATAACTTCAGCAGATAATGAGTTTCTTATTACCGGAGATCTTCAAATAAAGGCTAGATGGCCATTTTGCAGATTTATTTCTTTTTGTTTGTTTGTTTTTGTTTGTTATTTTGTGGGGCGATGAGGATTAAGTGGCTTGTTCAGGGTCACACAGCTAGTAACTGTCAAGTATCTGAAGTCACATTTGAATTCAGGTCCTCCTGAATCCAGGGCCGGTACCTTTTCCACTGAACCACCTAGCTGCCCCCCATATTTATTTCTAAAGGAAAATTCTTTTCATATATGGATTAGACAAGAAGATCTCCAAACTTCCTTCTAACTCTGAGATTCTGTTATTCTGTGACTTAATAGATGCATTAGAAATAGTGTAACAGATGGAACACTACACCTAGAGTCAAGAAGAGACTAGTGTGAATCCTGCCACAGACACTTACTTGCTGTGTGACCCTAGGGAAGTCACTTGATTGCTCCCAAACTGTTTCCTTACCTGGTAAATGACAATAATAGCACCTACCTCCTAGAGTTGTTGTGAAGATCAAATTTATTTATTTATTTATTTTTTTTTTTTTTAGTGAGGCAATTGGGGTTAAGTGACTTGCCCAAGGTCACACAGCTAGTAAATGTTAAGTGTCTGAGGCCAGATTTGAACTCAGGTACTCCTGACTCCAGGGCCAGTGCTCTATTCACTGTGCCACCTAGCTGCCCCAAGATCAAATTTAGATAAATGATAGATAGATAGATAGATAGATAGATAGATAGATAGATAGATAGATAGATAGATAGATAGATAGATAGATAGATGATGGACGGACACATGAACATATGTTATATATGCATGTGTAAATATAGAATTTTTATATGTGTGTGTGTTTTGTGGAACTTAGAGCACCATGTTACCTATAAGACCCTAAAATTGTGTCACAAAAAGACACACGTGATGAACATACCAATGAATCCTTCATGAAATTGGACACAAAAGAAAATGGAGGACCAATTGACTTAAAAAATAAGCTAGATGAGTCCCTAAGCCAGAATTTTCACTGAATATGATTCAAAGATAATTCAAGACAGGGGAAGGAGGAGTAAGATGGATTTCTTTGTGATTCTCCCACGTGAAGTAAAGAGGATTATAGCTATATTTGATGCACTTGCATTTTAAAATGATGACTTAATAATGATGGTTGGAATTATATGGTTTTTCCATAACACACTTTCCAAAGACCTTCTATCCTCTACCTTCTATCCTCTTTATTTCCAAGCACTTAGGGAGAATGCCATAACCAGCAAATAATTAGTTCTGTCCTTTAGTTGTCAAGTAAAGATGTATTATAAATTCCAAAATGTTTGACTTTGTTACCCACCCACCTCTCCTTTCTGGGTCCATCCCCTGCACTTTGGTATTCTCTTCATAGGCCACCTCTGACCCTTTCATCATTTCTATCAAATCTGTTCCTATTAAATGAACATATTAAAGCATAAATTCAAATCATATTTGAATTATTTAACAATCTGTAATTTCTCCTGTTGTTCTAAGGTACTTTCTCAACCAATGTGGATTTCACCTGCTATATAATTTATCTGGTATCTGAGTGTTACTGCGGTCAAAAAAATTGAACACAGTCCAGCCAGCTTTGTGAGGAAACTCTATAACTTTAGGGTGATTCTTGGATGTGCATTACTGAGCCCATACTCAAAGCTATCAATCAGTCAGTCAAGCAACAATCCATACCCATTTGATCATATCAGAGTTTCTGTGCCAATGGAACATCCTTCAAGAATACATGGTCATTTCCACAACCCAGTGAAGAATTGGAGTAAGACTTTAAATGCTCAAGTCACATTAAGGGATAAATGCCAGATGTTTTAATGTGCTACCTCTTCCAGCATTTTTTGTCTTTTAGTTTGGAACCATCTCTAGTTCTATAATTGTGGAAGAGTAATTCTTCACATGGGAGAATCACAAAGAGATCTTTCCTTTTCTGTTTTTTTCCCCTATCCTATATTTAGAGAAGATTCTCCTTTAGGAATTCAAGTGATATTGTTTAGGTCAATTATTCCTCCATTCTCCACATCATGATATCTGAGAGGTGGAAAGGAATTTAGCCCCATTGCCTTTCATTGTAAGAATCTAGTCTGTATTATACCCCTAATAGTTATACAGTCTCTGCTTAAATATTTCCAGTGACAAAAACTTAAGATGCTCTGAATAAGTCCATTTCATTTTAGGAAAGCTTTATTTCTTAGTACAATCTTCTGTGTTTAGCCAAAATCTCTTATCTATAACTTTAATGTACTATTACAAGATTTACCTTCTAAAGGACCACAGAATAAGACTAATACCTATTCCATTTGACAGTTCTGAAACAATATGTACAATAATCATGCCAAAATCTCCTCATGGCTAAACATTCCCATTTCTTTCCACCATTTTGAATAGGGCACAATTCCCAGCTTCCTTACCATTCTGGCTGCTTTTCTGTGGATACAATATAGTTTAGCAATATGAATCTTGAATGGTTGCCTAGAACTGAACGTGATATTCCAGATGTGGTCTAGATAGCACAAAATCCAATCAAACTTTTTTGTCCTTTGCCTGGATACTATTCTGCCATTAATGTAACTTAAGGTTGTATTCCTGAACTAGGGGAAATATTCTAGGAAGAGAAAATTCAGAGTGATCCAGAAACAATAATATTCTGCCTACTTGTAAATCCAGCCCTTTCTTAAAAAGCCTTTCTCTTAAAAATAGGGTCTTAACTATTCTGGCATTTAATTGCCCTCCCTAACCCTGGAGATGTTCAATAATAGGTGAATAGCATCCAACAAATGCTTTAGCTGACCACTCTTCCATCCCCTTACAGATTTGTGGGGACTCAAATCACTGCACTGTCACATCATATAACCCAAGGGCCACCTCAGGTACCTACTTTGGCAATAACTATATTAATTTCCCCCTGCTCACAAGTTCTCTTTCCAGTACATAAGTCACTCTGAAAAGGTCGAGCTTTCCAACACTAGCAAATGTGTTTAAATAGAGGGGGGAAAGCAATTTTCATCCTGTAACTATGAGAGCAGAAATGTTTGGATTGTCTCATTTTTCCCCTCTGTTCCCTTTAAAATTGGGATTTCAAACAACATTGTCAAACTTCATTGCTAATGTTACCTGCTTTTATGACCCAGATAGTTACTCTGTCAGTCACTGTGCACTCATAAATGAAACACAAAATAAAGTTTAAGTTGGGAACTATTTTTTAACCTCCATCCATCCCTACAAGGGCAGTTATTGGCTTGAGAATTAAATGGACCGGCAATTTGGCAAAACTGCTTTCAATTTGCCATATAGGCTGAAATTCAAGGTGGCCAGGATACTACTGTGTTTTTGGTGAACTACATAGGACTTGTCTCTTTCACAGAATCATGGAAACACAAAATTTCAGAGTGGGAAAATATGGTGGTACATTTCTTCAAATCTATGTCTTAATAATAATAATAATAATCACATTAACATAAAATATTGAGGTTTGTAAAGTTATCTATATATGTTAATCTTTTTTGGTCTTCACAACAACTCTGTGAAGTAGATTCTGTTTTCCCTATTTAATAGATAAGAAAATTGAGGTTGAGAGATTAAAGTGCATTTCATACATATATACATACATAGCCATTTAAAAGGGATTTTAACTCGGGTCTTTCTGACAAGTCCAATGTTCTATTCACTGTCACATCTAAATTCCCTCTGCAATATCCCCAATGAGTGACCATTGAGCTTTGATTAAAGAGCTCCAGTTTGTAGGAGTGGGGAGAGACCCATTACTTCCTGAGGCAGCCCATCTCCCTTTGTAAAACTACTATGCTTCAGAAGGTTTTACTTTGTTGTTGTTGTTGTTTTTGTGGTTCTTTTTGTTTCTTGTGGGGCAATGAGGGTTAAGTGACTTGCCCAGAGTCACACAGCTAGTGTCAAGTGTCTGAGGCTGGATTTGAACTCAGGTCCTCCTGAGTCCAGGGTGGGTGCTTTATCCACTGCGCCACCTAGCTGGCCCCAGGTTTTACTTTTATTAAGCCAAAGTTTACCTTTTTGAAACTTCTTCCTAGTAATCTTAGCTCTGCCCTCTGGGAGCAAGCAAAATAAATCTATCTCATCTCACTTTCACACCACAACCCTTCAAATACTTAATGCCCCACTACCTCATCTTCTCTTTTCCAAACTAAATATCACCAGGTCCTCTGACCAATCTTATTTTATTATCTGAAGGTCTTTTTCCATCCTGGTTGACCTCCTCTATATAATCTCCAACCTATCATTGTCCTTCCTAAATATGGAACATAGGACTGAATACAGAACGACAGGTGTTTGTCTTCATGGGATGGAGGAGAATAGAATTGTCTCTTTAAATATTCACAGAGTTCTAGCTCAACAGCTAATCAGGGAGTCTCAAACAGTCTATCATTTAAGACATAGTTGGAGGCAAATCTCCCAGAATTTCTACATGGTCCACCGACCTAGAGTAAATCTAGTTAGCTCCCTCCTCCTCATCTCTTTGCATAGCAACTGTATTGTAAACTCCTTGAACACAAGTAGAGTAGATTATGCGACACAGAATCCCTCCTCCTTGTGGTACAATATAGGGATGGACAGGAAGTAGTTAGTAAATATTCACCAAAACAAAGCTGTCATTTTTTATCATTGTTCTTCAGTACCTTAGCACAGAGCCTACGTGTAGTAGGTACCTAATAAATGTTTGTTACAATAAACTCTCGATTTCTGATACGAGCCTTAGTCACATTGGTCCAAACCTTAATCAACTCAGAACATTATAAAGCTGGATCTTCCTATAGTCTAATTTAGTCAAAACAAATATGAGGAATAGTGAGGGTCAGAAAGGTCACACAGCCAGGTAGTTATAAAAGCTGAATAAGCAAACGCCAAAAATAATGAGCATTTCTACATACAAAGTAGAATATAAAAAGAAGATGGAATATGAAATGGTGGGTGTCTTTTCCATAGCATTTATTTTTAAGTTTATAATAAACTCAGCATGCTAACTGTAAAAATTGCCCTGCTTGGGGCAGCTAGGTGGTGCAGTGGATAGAGCACCGGCCCTGGATTCAGGAGGATCTGGGTTCATATCCTGCCTCAGACACTTGACACTTACTAGCTGCGTGACCCTGAGCAAGTCACTTAACCTCAATTGCCCCACTAAAAAGAAATTGCCCTGCTTGTCTGAGTTTCTTTCTGAACTTCTTTCTGCTCTCCACTGTTTTTGTGAGGCAATTGGGGTTAAGTGACTTCCCCAGGGTCACACAGCTAGTTTCAAGTGTCTGAGGCTGGATTTGAATGCAGGTACTCTGGAATCCAGGGCTGGTGCTTTATGCACTGCACCACCTAGCTGCCCCTGTGCACTTTTAATATTATTTCAATAGCCCTCCTCTTTTTTATTTTCTTATTGTTTGGAAGGCATCACCATTACTACTTAACCCTGCACAATTAAAAAAACATAAAAAAAAACTCTTGTAAAAATGCACCTGACTAATCAAAACAAATCCACACCAGGTCCATGTACAAAAAAGTGTATTTCTTTTCCCACATAATGAATCAAATACTTCTCTCTGAGCAAGTTGGTAGCATGGTTCTTCAAAGGTCCTCAGGAGACTTGGTTATTTATAGTTTTGAGATTCCTTAAGTCCTTTAAATTTACTTTTATTTACAACATTTTTGTCATTGTATAAATTATTCTCCTAATTCTTAGAAATTGACTGCATCAGTTCATACTTAGCAGCATTCTCTGAAATCATCCCTTTCATCATTTCTTATGACACAATAATATTTTACTTCATTCATTTAACACAATGTGTTTAGCCATCCCCCAACTTAGAGGAACTCTCTTAGTTTTTAGATCTTTTTTCAGTCTTCCTTCAAGATTAAGATCTTCGGCTGGAAGTTCAAAGTTCCTATTCAAATCTAGTCTTTTAATCCAGAATTATTGCAAGTTCCCTACTCATTAAATGTCCAGTTTTTCTTCTGTAAAATTATATTCACCTTTACAGCTTATTCTTGGTTATAAGCCCTTTTCTTTTGCCCTTTGGAATTTTGTGTTCTAAGATCTCTCATTTATAACAGATGTGGTTAATTGTTTCATGATACTGACTGGGGTTCCTTGATATTTTAACTCTTTCTGACTGCTTATAGCCTATTTCCTTTGACATGAAAATCCTATTAACTAGGATATTGCTGGGATTTTCCTTTATAATTTATTTCAGTTAAAAGTTAGTGTATTTCTTCTACTTTCACTTTGTCATCTGATTCTAATAGAATTTGACAGTTTTCATTTAAAATTTCTTGAAATATAGTGTCCATTTTTTAAAAAACTCAGGTCAAGGAGGGTTAAGTGATTTGCCCAGGGTCACACAGCTGGTAAATGTCAAGTGCCTGAGGTCATATTTCAACTCAGGTCCTCCTGAATCCAGGGCTGGTGCTTTATCCACTGTACTACCTAACTGCCCCTGAGCCTAATGATTCTTAAATTATCTCTCTTTCATTTGTTTTCCAGGTCAGGTTTTGAATTTTGTTTTGTGTTGAGGTTTTTTGGTAGTAGATGGATTATATTTTCTTTTACTTTTTTTTCAATCTTTTGATTATGTCCCAATATAACTTGATATCTCGTGTATTCATTTATTTCTCTTTAGAACCTCCTAGTTTTCATAGAAACTATTATTTGAGTGAGATATATAACTTTCAGTTCTAAACTATTTATTCCCTTTTCCAATTTTTCCTTTTACGTCATATTTTATCTGTTGCTTCATTTCTTCTACGTATTCATGTGGCCCTCATTTTTTCCCTTTGAGTTTCAGCTTAGAATAGTAATAGTCTATTCTTATGCATTGAATTTGGGGGTATTTTTTAATTTATTGTAATTTTATGATGGTCTATAT
Organism: Dromiciops gliroides; assembly: GCF_019393635.1. Classification (NCBI taxonomy): domain Eukaryota; kingdom Metazoa; phylum Chordata; class Mammalia; order Microbiotheria; family Microbiotheriidae; genus Dromiciops; species Dromiciops gliroides. Next base: position 67,907,723 of record NC_057862.1, read on the forward strand.
CTTTTTGTTTATTCATCTCTCCAGCCTTACTTGTTAAATTGGGGCTTTATGTCAAGCCCAGGTTCTGCCTCTTGCTGCTATTTTGGGTGGGTTGGTTAGTCCCACTAAGCATAGACCTACTTCATCTGGGTTTCTGGGTTGGCCTTCACATCCTAGGCCTAGGCCTCTCTGGATCTTTAAGGTTCAGAGTACTGCACCTTCAGGATCCCTTCTGGTGCCTTAGAAAAGAGGCCTGTGAACTGAAGTCAGCGGATATGGGGTGTTCCAGTCTGAGAACTATTATGTGTATAAGCATCCTACACTGACCAATGATACTCCTAAATTTCCTATTGTGGCTTCCTGACCATCCTTGGGCCTTCTCAGGGAACTTATTTACCTGGGGATAACTTTTCTGAGGAGGCTTCTTCCCTATTGTTTGTGGGCTTTTGGCCAACTTTTTATGTAGTTTTGTGGTAGAAGTCACTTACTATAGTTGAAAATTCAACTTCTTGATCATTATTCAGTCAGATGATATTTTTTAGATTTTTGCTGAAGAAGTATAGACTCTGGGCTACTTGCCTTCATTCCAGTAGCCATCTTGGCAGAAAGTCCACTACTGGACATTTCCAAACAGATGTCCTTTTGGCATCCCAAAAGCAACACGTCCAAAATATAATTCATCATTTTTCTCCCCAAATCCATTTTTTCTCTTCACTTCCTGGGGTTTATCAGATTCACCATCATTCTCTAAGTCAACCAGGGTCAAAATCTCAAAATCATTTTCTTTATTCTTCCCTCCCTTTCAGACCCCATTATTCTGCCAAGTCTGTTGATTCTACTTTCACATATTAACTTTTTCTTCTTTTTTTATCCCCACTGCTATAACACTACTCCTAATGCTTATGACTTCTTGAGTTTTCATTTGTTATTATTGTTCAGTCATTTCACTCATGTGACTTCTTGCATTATTTTTTTATCCTTTAACCCAGCGATGCTTTATTAGGCATATACACCAACAAAATGAAAGAAAAAGGACCTATTAATACAAAAATATCTATGGCAGCACCTTCTGTTGTAGGAAAGAAATGGAAATGAAAGGGGAGCACATCAATTGGAGAATGGCTTGGCCTCTCCAACCCTCCTACCCCAAACACTTGGAAGGAAGTTTCTCTGGAATTGATTCTATTCTTGGCTTCAACCACCTCTCAACTAATTCCTCCCAGGTCATTTTCCCCTTTGCATTCCCGTTCCTTCATCAAATCAGTCAAGTCCCACCCTTAACCCTTTCTGAATTTTAGGACTTGCCCCATCTAGCTGCCCCCATTTCTTTATTTTTTAAACCAGGGATTCTTAACCTGGGGTTTCTGTACATTTTATATGTTTTGATAACTGTATTTCAAGATAATTGGTTTCCTTTGTAATCCTACATATTTCATATTATTAATTTCAAAACATTATTCTGAGTAGGGATCCATAGATTTCATCAAAGGGGGTTCATGACACAAAATAGTTAAGAAAATCTATGCTACTCTCATAGAAATTTGTACATACCTTAAGGAGTTACTATATTATATTTTTATATAGCTTTCTGTTTCAAAGGGGTAGAGCAAAGATTCAAGCAGGGCCACCAATAAGTAGAGTAGCTGGACACCTAAGTACTCTGACCTGAAGGATATGAGTCAGAGTGTTTTCCTCACCACCTGTTATGGTATCTAAAATATTTATATGTGGGGATGTCATCTTCTCAATTAGATTGTCAGCTCTTTGAGGCAGGTAAAAGGATCGCTTATTTTTCCTTGTATCCCAGGGCCAAGTTTAGGCAGTTTTTGCACTTAGATACCTAATGAATTCTTGCTTAAATAGAGTAGTAAGCAACCCAAAAAGCACCTTCTAATTTTCAAAAGAGTCTTACAGCTATGACATAAACTCATTTGCTCTAACTCTGGTTAGCGCAAATGTTATATCCATTTTAATGATGACTAAGCTGAGACACAGGAAGGATACGTGACATGTATTTAGGCCCATCATAATGGGTTATGACTAGAACTCATGACCTCCATTCAACACATCTATGGAGCATCTATGAATTGCATGCACTGTGAGGGATTCTGAAATGGATAAAACAGTGTCTAGTATAGGAAATAAAAACATATACACAAATAACTAAAGTGTAGGGTAGAATGTGGAAAGTGCCATATGAGAAGTCTCCAATGTACTCTTTGAACTATATTTTACCATATATATTGGGACTCTATGTATAGAGAGTGTAACAAGTAAAGTTAGGAGAGGCTTTTCTTTTTTCTTTTTTTTTGCAGGACACTGAGGGTTAAGTGACTTATGCAGGGTCACAGTGTTTGAGGCCACATTTGAACTCGGATCCTCCTGAATTCAGGGCCAGTATTTTATCCACTGTGCCACCTAGCTTCCCCTGGAGATGCTTTTCATTCATTTTTTTTTTTTTTTTGCGGGGCAATGGGGGTTAAGTGACTTGCCCAGGGTCACACAGCTAGTAGGTGTCAAATGTCTGAGGCCAGATTTGAACTCAGGTACTCCTGAATCCAGGGCCAGTGCTTTATCCACTGCGCCATCTAGCTGCCCCCTTGGAGATGCTTTTCAACATGGTATTTCACTGTCCTGAAATCTGGAAAGGGTTATGAAGATTAGTCATTAAAAATTTATCCATGAGGTGAGTAAAAGGCCAAAGTATCTATTGCTAGCTGAAGTCAAGGTTTCACTAGCATCTTTGATATAAAGAATCAATTTTTATTTTAAAGAAAGCTTTAAGGTTAGGATTCTCAGCCCTATGATATCTATGAAAGTGAGCTAACATGTAATTAGAGCATTTTAAGGAGGAATTGAAGGAGAAAGAAAGAAATATGAAGGACAAGACAATTTCAACCTTTCTATAATAAGAAACTCTAATTGTCATAAAGGAATCTCAGCCTTTTGCTGGCAGCCTGTAAGATTCAGTTCAGTGGAGTGGGGAGGGGGACATTATTCAATGAGACTTAAATTAATAAATTGAATTAAACCATCAAGTCTGATGAAACGCCTTGGACTGCAAGGGCTGTGCAAAACCTGAGATTTATCAATTTGCTTTAGAAAATGGAAATACTAATTATTTATAGGATTGTGCACCTTCTCCTGACATGCAATTTCATTTCTGACAGGTTACATAATGATATTAGCAAAGACATGTCCCATCAACACGGGGAACCCATTGAAACCTTTTCAAACCAAAGCTCAGAAGATTCATTAATTCAAATCTCTCCTTGCTCTGTTTCCTCATGAATTATAATTTTGGGAGGGAGGCCATCCCTGTCATGTACTTGGAAAAATGCTTCCCTAAATCTTTCAAGGAGGGGAGAAGTTCCCAATAAGGTGAGCTCTCTAGATCAGAGAGACGTAGCAAAGGCTAAACTAGCACCAACCATAAAAACAAGTAGAATAGGAGGATACCTAAGTGTTCTCATCTGAGGAATATAGGGCAGAATCTCTTTACCCAAACTGTTTTCTCTACCACCTTTGACCTAAAATTCCATCTTTGGGGATCAGGTGGGGGGCATCTTAGAGATTCCTCTACTAAAAAGCAAATTTCCTAGTGATAACTGTGATGCAGAAAGGGGGTGTAATGCTAAGAGAATACCCATGAATACCTTTATAACTATTTCAAAGTCCTTTAGAGGAAAAGCACCAGAAAAAAACAGAGGTACAAAGGACAGAGGACCCATGTTTGAATTCCATCTCTTTCTGCTTATGCTCTGTGTGACTACTCAAATTATTTATCCTCCTTAGGTTTCAATTTTCTCATCAATAAAATGATGCAATTGGAATAGGTGACTTCTAAAGTCTTTTTTAGCTCTAAGATTTTTAACTCTAGGATCTAGGGGAAAGTGTCCTAGGAGGCCTTGTGAATGATGTGCTAATATGCATATATTCCCTGCAAGGACAGAGAACAAATTTGTCATTTTGTTTATTTATAATGTGGGAATTAGTAGTTAATATCTCAAGAAAGACACAGCCAGGAAATGGCTGGCCCTTTCATAAGCCATAGCTTTGGTCCTAATGGCTATTATCTCACTCTATGGCTGCCTTCCTAAAATTGTTCTCACATTTTCAATTTGGGTCACAGAGTTGGAATGCTGCCTCAGTTTATAGGGTACTCTATAAGCAGCTATTCCTACAACCATCACTAATTAGCCCCCAACAGTGTGTTTCTTTTTAATAGTAGGCCAATAGACACAATTAGGTAGGATGTTTACTAAAATGACATTGTAACAACAGTAGCTATGAAATATTTCTTCCATAAACCGAGAGCCCACTCTCCCTGAAATACACACATCTATGGAAAGAATATGTACAAAAAAAGAGAGTATGCACAACTTAGGTTACAACAATAGTGAGAAAACACATGAAGGATACATATGTGGCCAAAGTTACTCACTCCTCAATTATTACAGGGCATCCTTTGTCTCCCATGGAGCCTTTTCAATGTTTCCCCTTACGTGCAGAATCTCTGCTTCCTAGGTTAATCAGCAGTTAGACTTCATGGATGTTGATGTGGGAAGAAGGTAAGATCCATTTCTCCCACCAAGGAGAAAAATTTAGATTCCTCCCCAACTTCTGGCTCTCTTTTCAGTTCTTCTTTCAAAATGTCAAAGTGTCAGCTATTTCTAAGACTTGAATATTTAAATCCCTGAATGGCATGACGTATATTTTAACCTGCCTATTGGTTTTGCCTATTCTGATTTGAAGAAAAATATTCATATTTCATAAAATAACAATGTGTTAATACCTTGTTAATACATTAAAATTTCATTATCTTTTATTAGATTCTGTGGCATATACTAAGCTGGGAAAAGGAAAGAAAATCAACTTCCCCCTCCTTTATACAATTATTCTATATTCCCATGTGTGGGGAGAGTATGGGAGTGAGGGTACTATTGTGCCAAACATAGCCATAAAAGGAATTTTATTTTAATAGCAATTCTTCCTTGTCCTCTCAAAAATCCCCTTTGCCCAATCCATCTTCTGAGCCATTCATTTAAACATTCACTTCATAACAAGGCACCTAGTCCTCATTATAATTTCCCTTATCTGATAGCAGTCTTGCAGCAGCATGACTTTGAAGACAAAGAATCATTTACATCTTGTAATCCTGGTCTTCTCTGGATTGTCTTATGATGCTCCCTTAGGTCAGAACTCAAAGGATCTCAGGACCATAGAGATGATCAAGAGCTTTCTTTGATACCTATACAGCATTGCTAATTCATGTAGATCTTGTAATAAACCCCCACTTTTTTCATAAATCACAAATTGAAAGTACTAAACCATGAGATCAGGCTTTTATTTTCTTAGAACTTTTTGAAACCTGTTTTCATAAATGGAACACATCTTGGTAAAATTTCATATAGAACTTAGCAAACGGTTAAATAAAATGTTTCATGCTATTTTTGCAGAAAACTAAGATGTAGCCTAGACCAGAGGTCAATAAATGTGGTCCAAACCAAATAAAAAACATAATAAGAAAATATTTAACATAAATAAGACAATAGATACAATAACAGGTAATGTAGATATATGATTAATAGGTGGTTTCCTAAGTCAATATGTCATCTGCAAAAGTATTTATGGGTGGTTTAGCAGCCCTGTTTCTATTTGAGTGTGACATTAATTGACTAAACAATAGTACAATTAGATGGACTCAAGACCGTTTTTCTAAATGGAAAAAGAAGATATTTAATGAGTGGTTCAATGTCATCAGGGAAAAAAGTCTCTGGTGGAAAGCGTCAGACATCTGTGCTTGGTCCCATGCTTTTGGACACTTGTCAATGACTTAGGTAAAGGTATAAGTGACATTATTATCAAATTTGCATAAGACATGAGTCAGGAGGTATAGTTAAACACATTGGATGACAGAATTAGAAATCAAAAAAATCTAGTTGGCTAGAAAACTGTACTGACTCTAAAACAATGCAATTGAATGGGAGTAAATATGAAATCTTACACTTTGTTTCTAGAAATCAGATTCACAAATACAAAATGAGGAGGCATTGATAGATAGCAGTCAGAAAATGATGAGGAGGAATTGAGGATTTTGAGGAGTTGAAGGAGAAGGAAAGAAATATTAAGGATAAAAATAAAACCTTTCTATAATAAGAAATGGATTGTCATGTAAAGAATTGTTATTTGAGGTTTTTATGACACCATCTTTTGTCTAGAATGTAAAAAAAAAAAAACCCTGGCACATGCACTGGCCTGGGGCTCAGGCGCCACACCTCCACAATGGCACTGTGTTCCACCCACTGGTTGTAGTTGTCACCATGGCACTTGCACCTCACGTCATCACCATTCACAGATGCCTACATGGGCCTGGCAAAATTATAATGACTGGAAGTCCATTGAGGGCAGTCATGTGACTGTCAGTCAGGGCTGCCAGCCAATTGACTTGGGGCTGTGTGTGGTTAGGCTGGGGTCCGCTGGGAAGGAGAAGGGAGGAGTTTCACCATTCTATCTTGAAGCTGGAAAGTGACAGGATGCAGCCCTTTGTTCTCAGCTAATCCCTGGATGGTGATGTTATTCAGGTTGTGTCATTTCCCTTCCCCCATTTTTTCCTTTCCCTTAATTCTACTGATCTTGCTTGTGTTTTTAAGTTTGTTCTTGTTAATAAACCCTGTTCTGTTTTTTGGTTTTTGGTTTTTGGTGTGGCAACTGGGGTTAAGTGACTTACCCAGGGTCACACAGCTAGAAAGTGACAAGTGTCTGAGGCCGGATTTGAACTCAGGTCCTCCTGAATCCAAGGCCAGTGCTTTATCCACCATGCCACCTAGCTGCTCCCCTGTTCTGTTTTTGAGGGAGGCTGTTGGTCTCCTTCCTTGCCCCAATATTGTGGCAAGCCACCTAGCTAACACTCCCCAATTAAAATTTGGCCCCTACAGTCATAAAGTAATCTCAGCCTTTTACTGGGAACCTATAAGATTCAGTTCAGTTTTTGCTCACTTTTAGCTTAAGATGAGTCAATAATATGACACTGTATCCAAAAAATGTATTGAGACATATTACAAGCAGCAAAATTTCCAGAGACAATGAGATAATGGTCCCACTTTACTTTGCCATGGTCAAAAACATCTTGTGCACCATACATTAGGAAAGACTGATGAGCTGAAGATTATCTCAACATAGACAAGCAGAATGGTGAAGGGAATTAAGTCAATGCCATATGAAGATTAATTGAAGGAATGAAAATATTTAAAAAGTGAAATACTTGAAGGATGGGGTCATTGTAATTTGTTTCCCTTAATTAAAGGAATTTCATGTTGAAAATTGTTTATATGTGTTGCACTTGGTCTCAGCATGCAGAATCAAGAACAAAGGGTAAAAGATACAAAAAGAAAATTTTTGGTTTGATTTAAGGAAAATTTCTAACAATTAAAGCCATCCAAAAATTCAGTGGGTGATCTGGAGATATTATACGTTCCTCCTCAACAGAGGTCTGCAAGCAAAAGCTGGATTTCTCCTCTGGTGTGTTGAAGTAAGGATATTTTTAAAATATGGGATAGACTAGATGGTTTCTTTAGTTCCTCCCAAATGTGAAATTATCTGATTCTCTGACAAGGATGTCCAGTGTTCCCCTCCCTGGTTATTGCTAAAATTAAAGATGGCATAATCACATTCCATCATTTCTCCTTTGTCACACAGTCCTTCTTTGATTAGATTCAAAATAATTTTTGATCAGTGTCAAATTATTAGTAGTCAAAAGATATCACCAGATTGGTTAATATTTTTAGGAGGGAATACATAAGGTTAAAGCAGGACAAATGATTTCTTCTTAAAACTTTACTTCCTTCCTGGCTCAAGATATCCTCAAGCTGCCTACAGAGCATTTGAGGAATGCTAAGTAGAATATAATTGGTGCCAGGGACCATGTCTTATTCATCTTTGTATCCCTGCCACTGAAGAACATTTAAAACATAGTAGACAGTCAATAAATGTTTGTTAACAAGAATGAATCTACCAAGAAGGGATCACACAATTTGCCTAGCAGTCTGCTAGGACTTCCAGGGAGTTTAGCTAAAATTTCATAATAGCAAATTAAGCACCTGCTACTGAGCTAGGCTCTTAAAATCACTGATGAATATAAGATAACTGTTGTTTTGCCTACCCAATTACATTACCATGATATTGTTTACTTGCTGTCTCCATTTGCTTTTTATATTGAAGTGACACAATTTAATTATCATCACAAAGCTCTCAGGTTTTGCTGCACAGCATGGAAAGAAGAACTTGCTCAGGTTATAATTATATATTCCAGCATTAATCTCAGTCTCAGGGGACCAGATACCTTCCATGCCATTTTGTTGCTCCACCTCTTTCTATTACTCACTAAATAGGAGGTGATGAGAGATTGAGGGAAGATGGCAACATGATAGGATGCTGAGGAGCCATAATTCAGCCCACCACCTTCAAACACTCTAGTGGGGCTTAGAAATTCATCATTCTAGAAATAAATTAAAAGATTAACCTGTAGACTGCCCTATCTAAACTACAAGTAAAAAGGACCACCAGAGTTTTATGGAGAATTTGATTCTCCATAAGCCGGATAAGCTTGCTAGTTTGAGGGTATAGTTCAATGGGAAATAGGAGGGAATATAAACAAGGGAGGGTTATGGAAGAGTCTAAGAAGGCAGGTAGATAATGGAATATTTATAAACAAACTAATTTGAATTTTGGAGGGAAAGACAAGAGAAGATGATTCAAATGAAATAAGAAAGAATGGAAAGCTGGGATCAGAGTTAAGGAAAAGAAGGGAAATTCAATAGAATGTAAACAGACTGTTTTATTTCTCAGATTAAATGAGAAAACATTATCTTGTCTACTAACTTCTTATTTTTAAAGATGGAGGAGGGAGTAGTGAAAAGGTAGAGGACAAGATGAAAGTATATACATGATTAACAATCATAATTGTGAATGGCATTGGAATTGATTCACCCATGAAATGGGAAGTAATAGCACAATAGATTAAAAAGTAGCATTCTCTATTCAAGAAACATATGAAATGCAAAGATTCACATAGAGCTAAAGTGAAGAACTGGAAATAAGTCTATTAGGCTTCAGCTAAACTAATCATGATTTCAGATACTGGTGAGGTAAGTAGCAATAAAATTAAAAGTGATGAACAAGGAAATTACATTATATTTAAAGAAATGGGGGAAGCTAGGTGGCATAGTGGATAAATCACCAGCCCTGGATTCAGGAGTACCTGAGTTCAAATCTGGCCTCACACCCTTGACACTTACAGGCTGTGTGACCCTGGTCAAGTCACTTAACTCTCATTGCCCTGAAAAAAAAAAGAAAAGAAAAGAAAGAAACTAAGAAAAAATAAATGACAGGTAAATCACTATCATATAGAAAGATAGACAGAGACATAGAGAGAGAGAGATGGATAGATAGATAGACAGGTAATGAGAGAGATAGAGATAGAGAGATACAGATAATGTAACTTTCAAGACAAAAAAAATCAAAGTAAAAAAAAATAATGAAGTTAAGTACCCAAATAGAATTTAAGAAAAAATATAAAGTAGTAGAGCTCTGTTGATTACTGAATAGGAATACAATGGAATTTACATACTTCTGAAGTATAGGATAAGTTTACAAAACCTGAGTATTTATTAGGGCATAAAGATATCACCAAAAATGTAAAAACTCAGATACTGAACATATCATTTACCAATCTTGGTATAATAAAATTATATTCAATGAAGAGCATTTAAAATGAATTTAGAAATACTTGGGGACTAAACAACACAATGCTTTTTTTGTGTGAGGCAATTGGGGTTAAGTAACTTGCCTAGGGTCACACAGCTAGTAATTGTTAAGTGTCTGAGGTTGCATTTGAACTCAGGTCCTCCTGAATCCAGGGCCGGTGCTCTATCCACTGCACCACCTCACTGCCCCTAAACAATACAATTCTGAAGAATTTATTAGTCAAAAAATAGAAATGATAGAACATTTAATTAAAGAAAATTATAATTAGATAACATACCTAAAATCTAGGGAATATAGTAAAAGCATTTATTAGAAGATAATGCATATCTCTAAACGCTTTCATCAACAAAAAAAGGATAAATCATCAAATTGGTCAAAAAAATTTGAAAAGGTCTAAGATTCTCAACTAAATGACAAAGTAGGAATTCTAAAAATGAAAGGAGAAATTAATGAAATTGAAAGCAAAATAAGCATTAAATTGAAAATTAATAAAGGAGTTTTTAAAAACTGATAAAATAAATTAGTAGCTAACCTGATTTATTTAAAAGAGAGGAGAACCAAACCATTCACATAAAAAGTGAAAAAAGGAAAACACAAATGAAGAATAAAGGAAATAATAAAAAACTATTTTGCCCAATTATATGCTAATAAAAGTTATAATTAGGAAGAAATAGATGAATACTTATAAAAATAAAATACCCAGATTAACAAATGAAGAAAAAAATTATACAAAAACTCAATATCAGAAAAAATAAATTGGATAAGTCAGAAATTGATCTCCCAAAGAACTAGATGAATTTATAAGTGAATTCTATCATTCAAAGAACAAATAATTACAATATTTAAACTATAAGTAGTTCATATTTTTACAAATATAAGCTATTTATAATTATAAAAAGAGGGTAGCCTTTTCATCTTTTTTTATGCACAAATAAGGTCTTAAAATCTAAACCAGGGAGACACAAACCAGAGGAAGAAAACTATAGACTAATATCTCTAATAAACATCAATGTAAATTTCTTAAATAAAATGTTTGCATTATTAAGACATATGGTATTTGAAACAGAAAAGAAATATGATTTTCATTGTCTCTTTCAGTCCCTCACAAAGAATAATATTTTGAATAATAAATATTACTACCTTAAAAAGAAGATGTCATATGAAATGAATATCTGTTTTTAACAATTCACTCTTTCAATAAGAATTAATTTAAAAGACCCTATTTGCTAGCTGCTGTGCTAGGCACTGGGAAAAAAAAGACAAAAAGGAACATTTATTATCCTCTTTGACTTCACATGCTACTGGACGTTGAAAAGAGTGACACAGGGACCTTGGAAATACTGTATATGTTAATATGAAATATATATGAAGTAAAAATACAAAGTAATTATGACACAGAATGCACTAACATCTAGGGAAATGAGGCAATGACTCATGAATTAGCATTAAAAGCTGAGATTTGAAGGAAGATAGGAATTCTAAGAAAAAGAGGTGAGAAGGGAATGTATATGTTACTTTATTCTCCTAAGGCCCAACTCAATATCTTTATAACTGCCACTCCAAGGCCCCCACTTTACCATGTGTGGTTTCTCCCATTAAGATGCAAGCTTCCGGGGCGGAACCAAGAGGGCAGAGAGGAAACAGCAAGCTGCCTGAGCTCTCCTTCTGTTCCCTCAAAACAAACATTAAATCAAGCCTCTGGACGGATTCTGAAACTACAGAACCTGCAAAGAGACAGAGAGACACAGTCCTCCAACCAGAGATAATTTAGAAGACTTCAGGAAAAGGTCGGTCTGACTCGGGCAAAAGGGAGGCCCAGCGCAGGGCAGCAACCCAGCGCCGAGGGGGTCGGGGCAAGTCAGCAGGAGCTGCGGGCCACAGCCAAACAACTGAGGCCCCTGGAACCTGGTTCAAAAATCTGGTGGCCAAGAAGGACAGTGGAAAAACCGACCTGCACCGGCCAGGCGAGAGGGCCACGAACAGGTCAGGCGGGATCAGATGCCAGGGTCCGGCGCCTGGCTGGCCGAGCACAATCAGACAGGAAGTGCAGGGCGGGGGATCTCCACACACCATAAAGGACTCAGAGTAAAAACCCGGTCACACAGCACCTATACCCCTGCACAAGAAGCCCAAAACAGGGACCCTGGTGCCCCCAGAGCAGACCTCAACTTAAAAAATAAATAAATAAGCTACAATAATGAGTAAGAAGCAAAAAAGAGCCCTCTCCATTGAGAGCTTCTGTATCAATAGGGAAGAAGCCAACACAAACTCAGATGAGGACAATAGCCTTAAATTGCCTACATCTGAAGCCTCACAAGGGAAAGTGAATTGGTCTCAAGAACAAAAAGGCTTCCTGGAACAGCTCAAAAAGGATTTTAAAAATCAATTGAGAGAGGTAGAAGAAAAAATGGGGAGAGAAATGAAATCAAAACAAGAAAACTATGAAAAAAGAATCAGCAGCTTGGAAAAGGAAGCACATAATTTCACTGAAGAAAACAAAGCCTTAAAAAATTCATTTGGCCAAATGGAAAAAAAGGTGCATAATCTCACTGAAGAAAACAATGCCTTAAAAATTAAAGTGGGACAGTTGGAAGATAAGGAATCCATGAGACACCAGGAATCAGTCAAGCAGAATCAAAAGAATGAAAAAATCAAAGAAAAAGTGAAATGCCTCATTGGAAAGACAACTGATCTGGAAAACAGATCCAGGAGAGACAATTTGAGAATCATTGGACTGCCTGAAAGTCATGACCAGAAAAAGAATCTAGATACCATATTCCAGGAAATTATTAAGGAGAACTGCCCTGATATCATAGAATCAGAGGATAAAATCATCATTGAAAGAATCTACCGATCATCTCCTGAAAGAGACCCCAAAAGGAAAACTCCAAGGAATATTGTAGCCAAATTCCAGAATTATCAGGTGAAGGAGAAAATACTCCAAGCAGCCAGAAAGAAGCAATTTAAATATCATGGAGCCACAGTCAGGATTGCTCAGGACCTGGCAGCTTCAACATTAAAGGACCGCCAGGCTTGGAATATGATATTCCGGAAGGCAAAGGAGCTTGGATTGCAGCCAAGAATCTATTACCCAGCAAAAATGTGCATTTTCTTTCAGGGGAAAAGATGGACATTTAATGACATTGGGGACTTTCAATCTTTCCTGGTGAAAAGACCAGAACTGAATAGAAAATTCAATCTCAACATACAAGACTCAAGAGAAGTTTAAAAAGATAAACAGAGGGGGGAAAAAAAGGATAACCTATTAGGCTAAACTGTTTATATCCCTACACAAGAAAATAATACTTATAACTCTTAAGAACTGTAAATGTATTTGGGCAGAGAGAAGGACTTTACATAGAGGGTATAAATATAAATTGTCTTTGATGTGATGATACAAAAGAATTAAGGGGTTAAAAAGGGAGTCTGTGGGAAGGAGAGGAAAGGGGAGGTGGAATGGGATGAATTATATCATATGAAGAGGTGGAAAAAAAACCTATTACAATAGAGGGAAAGAAAGGAGGGGGGAACATTGTTTCAACCCTATTCTCATTAGATTTGACTCAAAGAGGGAATAACATATATGTTCATTGGGATAAAGAAACTTAACTCATTCTTTAGGGAAGCAAAAGGGGAAGGGAAAGGGGGGGACTGATAGAAGGGAGGACAAAAGCAAGGGAGAAAAGGGTAAAGAAAAGAGAGGGGGGTGATAAAAAGGGAGGGCAGATCGGGGGAGGCAGGGGTAAGAAGTAAAACGTCGGTGAGGAGGAATAGGGTGAAAGAAGGGGGGAAAAGTACAAAGGGGGTAAATAGAATGGAGGGGAATAGACAGTCAGTAATAATAACTGTGAATGAATGGTATGAACTCTGCTATAAAACGGAAGTGAATTGCAGAGTGGATTAAAAACCAGAATCCTACAATATGCTGTTTACAAGAAATACATTTGAAGCAGAGAGATAAAGGTAATAGGCTGGAGCAGAATATATTATGCCTCAGCTAAAGTAAAAAAGGCAGGGCTAGCAATCCTTATCTCAGACAAAGTGCAGGCAAAAATAGATCTCATTAAAAGAGATAAGGAAGGAAATTACATCTTACTTAAAGGTACTATAGATAATGAAGTAATATCAATATTAAATATGTATGCACCAAGTGGTATAGCATCCAAGTTCTTAGAGAAGTTAAATGAGTTACAAGAGGAATTAGACAGTAATATTATACTAGTGGGGGATCTGAATCTCCCCCTCTCAGAATTAGATAAATCTAGCCAAAAAATAAATAAGAAAGAAGTGAATGAGGTGAATAGATTACTAGAAAAGTTAGACATGATAGATGTCTGGAGAAAATTGAATGGGGATAGAAAGGAATATACCTTTTTCTCAGCAGTACATGGCACATTTTCAAAGATTTACCATGTATTAGGGCACAGAAACATCATAGTCAAATGTAGAAAGGCAGAAATAGTAAATGCATCCTTCTCAGATCATGATGCAATAAAAATTACATGTAAGAAAGAGCCAGGGAAAAGTAGAATGAAAATCAATTGGAAACTAAATAATTTCATTCTAAAAAATGAATGGGCCAAACAAGAAATCATAGAAACAATCAATAACTTTATCCAAGAGAATGACAATAATGAGACAACATACCAAAATCTATGGCATGCAGCCAAAGCAGTGCTTAGGGGAAAATTTATAGCTCTAAATGCTTACATGAATAAAAAAGAGAAAGAGGAGATTAATGAATTGGGCATGCAACTTAAAAAGCTAGAAAAAGAACAAATTAGAAATCCCCAATTAGATATTAAACTAGAGATCCTGAAAATTAAAGGAGAAATTAATAAGATTGAAAGCAAAAAAACTATAGAATTAATCAATAAAACTAAGAGCTGGTTTTATGAAAAAACCAATAAAATAGATAAAATATTGGTTAATTTGTGTGGTAAAATATGAAAGTTTTTAACAGTCGGTTAGGATAAGTGAAAGACGCCAGTTTTTCAAGGACCACCCTTTTGGGGAGGAGATGAACAGTCTGCCTGCTGCGCATGTCAGACTGCCTGCCGGGTACAGTCCGCCTGCTGCGCATGTCAGACTGCCTGCCAGGTACAGTGCGCCTGCTGCGCATGTCAGACTGCCTGCCGGGTTTTTTTGACTTCCGGGGTGGAGAGAACGGGAGTAGCCTTTTTTGCCGGCTTGGCGGGACTCCGGGCGGCGCGGCACAGACGGTCTGACTCACTCCAAAGGTGGCCTAAATCGGTTTGGTGAGTTTTTATAAGGAATATAGACAGCCTAGATTTAAGACGATTTGTACTGTATTTCTGTTTTCCTATCCTTCTAATCAACAACACCTTATATACAATAAAGGCTCTATCTAGAAAACCAGAAGCTTCTTCCATTTACTAGTCTGGGAGATGAATTAAGGGAAGGGTTAAGTAGGGGAGATTTATGATCTAATATCCAATTTTAAATCTCACAGTTTGGCGACCCCGAAGGGACCTTAAGGACCCTCCCACCCTCCCTAGTTTGGCCATAAGCCGGCTAATTCGGTGGATTTTCCAAATACCCCCCCCCCCCCCCCCCCCCCGCGGACTTTCCCTTTGTCTAATCTCCCTTAAAGACTTTAAGCCTCTAAAAGTCTTGCTTTAAACAGAAAAGCCAGCCCAGTTTAAAGGGCAAGATGCTCGAATATTCTACCATCCCTTTGATTTTTCTCATCGGAATGTATTGGGACAGCATAACATCCCGACTTAGAGGAATAGTTTATTCAATGGTCCTTCATAACATTATTGGTTTTTTCCTCATTCAGGCAGCAAAAAGTTTTTTGTATAATAGTATACGTGAGAATCTTTGGGAAAATACGTTTAATATAAGTAGAAATTTTATGCCTGCAATTGAAATACCTTTTAATACCACATCCATAGTTCATACGACTAAGGATTTTATTTTTTTTGTTGTTTTTTTTTTGTTTTTGTTATTATCATTGTTTTTGTTATTATCATTGTTATGATGTGGGGGAAACTCTCACATATGGAGAGAGACCTCAAAATGGCTGTTTCTACTAGAGATGATCCAAGTTCAGAATCAGATCAGCAGAAACTACTCCCTCTGCAGGAAGCTATAGAACATAGTAAGAAGGGAGTGCCAATTCAAGTCAGAAAATATAGCCCCTTTAGACCAAGTGACTTGAGCGCATGGAAATCAATCATCCCTAGTTTTGAGAAAAATCCAAACACTGTAATTTCACAGTTAAGGACTATATTTAATGCATATCAACCCAGTTGGGCTGATGTTACTTGCCTTTTGGAAACTTTACTGTCCCCAACTGAGATTACAGATATTATCTCAGCAGGAAATGCCCTTGTTGCGAAAGGTAAGGCCGATGTGGAATGGCCTCTAAAGGATCCAGAGTGGAATTATAATGATGATAGGGATTTCCAAAGATTAAAAGATGCTAGAGAAACACTTCTGAAGGGAATGGAATCTTGCTCTAGAAAACCGGAAAACTGGCAGAAATTTTTAAGCCTACCTCAGGAGGCTAATGAAAGACCAAACAGATTTTATGATAGACTTTGTGAGGCCGCTAGACAGTACACCAGATTGGATCCAGTAGATTTAAGAGATTCCTGTATCATTCTCAACACATTTGTTTATAATTCACTGCCAGAAATACGCAGATACTTTCTGAAACAATGTCCAGACTGGAGAAATCTCTCAGTAGATAGAATTAAGGAACTTGCAAATTATGTCTTTGACTCACGTGAGGAAGATCCAGATCACCCTAAACAGAGCATTCTGGCACCAGCGATTCCTAGTCAGCCATGTGGACACCGGAACAAGGACACTAAGGTGTGTTGTTACTGTCGTAAGGAGGGGCATGAATTGAGAGAATGTAGGACTTGGAGAAGAAATTCTAATTCTAATTACAGGCGAAATCAAAATAGAAATAGATCTTTTTGGAGGAATACAGAAAGGCAGTACCAGAATAATGGTAACCAAGACCCCCCTCAGAAGAGGACACAGGAATGATGGTGTCTTGGGGAGGAATGGAACATAGATAATGAAAGCCATATATTCCCAGATCCAGATTTTTTGAATGCACTTGTGCCAGTCCATTCACCTCCCCAGAGTAATGAACCACATGTCACCTTAAAAGTGGGGGAGACTTATTATGATTGTCTGCTAGACACAGGAGCCTCTAAATCAGTATTAGTAAGCAAACCAGATGCTGGGTGTAGACCTGTAGGATTTTTGAATGTAGTGGGAGTCTCAGGAAAGAGCCAGAGAGTGGCAAAATTGAATCCTCGCATGGTATCTATGGGGCCCTTAACAGTGGAACATTCATTTTTACTCATGCCTGATGCCCCTGTAAATTTATTAGGTCGTGATCTCCTTTGCAAGCTTAGAGCAACCATATCTTGTGCTCCAGATGGGGCTGTCTCCTTACAATTGCCAGAGGATACTGTTCATTTATTACCAATTTTACTTACAGAAGCTCAAGGAACAGCAGGGGAGGTATCCAAAATCCCCTCTGACATTCCTGAGTCTTTATGGGCCTCATCCCCTAATGAGGTGGGGCTCCTTAAGTCTGCCATGCCTGTTACCTTTAAAGTTAAGGGGGGACCACCCCCCTCCATTCCACAGTATCCATTGTCTAGGGAAGCAATAGAAGGGATCACCCCTATAATTGAGGCTTTGAAAAGCCAGGGTATTATTATTCCATGTCATCACTCTCCATGCAATACTCCCATTTTGCCAGTTAAAAAACCCAAGCCTGGGCCAGATGGTAAACCTGTTTATCGCTTTGTGCAAGATCTTAGAGCGATTAATAATTATGTTATTCCTAGACATTCTATAGTCGCAAATCCGGCTATGATAATTTCCTCAATTCCCTATGAATCTACATGTTTCACAGTGGTAGACCTTTGCTCTGCCTTTTTCTCCATACCAGTACATGAGGACTTCCAATATTTATTTGCTTTTACCTGGAAAAATAGACAGTGGACCTGGACTAGACTCCCACAGGGATTTGTAGACAGTCCCACATTATTTTCCCAAATTTTACAGCAGGATCTGGCCTCTATTACCTTTAAGGGCTCCACACTAGTACAATATGTAGATGACTTACTTTTGGCCTCTCCTAATGCTGAAATTTGTCAGGAAGATAGCCGTCACTTACTGCTGGAGCTGCACAAGAGAGGACACAAGGTTTCCAAGACAAAGGTACAATGGTGTTTGCCCCAGGTAGAATATTTAGGATTTATTTTGGCTGCTGGAACTCGCTCTGTCTCTTCTAAGAGAGTCCAGGCCATTCAACAACTCTCTGCCCCCACTACTAAGAGGCAGTTGAGAGCCATTCTGGGAGCAGCTGGGTACTGTAGACAATGGATACCCTCTTTTGGTGAAATTACTAAACCCCTCATAGCTCTTACAAAAAGTTCTGTTCCAGACAGTTTACAGTTGGATCCCCAGCATCTCTCAGCCATAAAAGAATTAAAACGGGCCTTGTTATCAGCACCTGCCCTAGGACTGCCAGATTATAGTAAGCCTTTCACTCTCTTTGTGCATGAACAAAGGGGGGTGGCTTCTGGAGTCCTGACTCAGTCACTGGGGCCTAACCAACGTCCTATAGCCTACTATTCAATTCAGCTGGACCCTGTAGCGGCTGGAGCGCCACCTTGCCTTAGAGCAGTGGCGGCCACAGCGCTTTTGGTAGAAAAAGCCTCTGATTTGGTCCTAGGTAACCCTCTAACTGTGCAATGCCCTCACGAAGTGGAGGCTCTCTTACTACGTCACAGGACACAAGCCTTTTCAGATCAAAGGCTGGCTAAGTATGAAATAACCCTGTTAGGTAATGAGAATATCACTTTAAAACGCTGCACAGTTCTTAATCCAGCAACACTACTCCCTAACTTACCATTCTCGGGGGAACCGTTGCATGACTGTGCTTCTTTAGTTGATATGGCTGAAAAACCCCGTGATGATCTTTTTGATACACCTTTAGAAAATCCTGATCTTGTCCTCTATACAGATGGTTCCTCATTTATGAGAGAGGGAACCCGTTTTACTGGAGCTGCTGTAGTTTCTGATTATGACACCCTCTGGGCAGCTTCTCTGCCTTCCCATTTTAGTGCACAGGCTGCTGAACTTGTGGCTCTTACACAGGCCTGTAATATAGCTAAAGATAAGAGTGCCACCATTTTTACTGACTCGAAATATGGCTTTGGCATATGCCACTTTATTGGTATGATTTGGCGTCAACGAGGCTTTCTAACATCCTCGGGCAAGGCTATTGCCAATGGGGACCTTATCAAGGACCTCTTAGATGCCCTAAAACTGCCTTCTTCCCTAGCCGTTGTACATTGCCCTGCCCACACAGGGAATAGTGATCCTGTTTCAAAGGGAAATGCACGAGCCGATTCTGCAGCCAAGCTTGCTGCATTAGAAGCTCCTGAACATGTATTTAACCTTTCACCTTCTGAGGATATTCCTTCCAACCTAACCTATGACGATTCTGAAGTAGAAAAGTGGAAAAAGAAATTTAAGGCGAAACAGATCAATGGCATCTGGGTGTCTCCGGAAGGTAAGCCATTTCTTCCCCGGAAATTCTACCACCAGGTATGCCTCTCTGTTCACAGAAAAGGCCATTTTGGTACACAAGGCATTGTAGACTCTATTAAGAGAACCTGGATAGCACCAGGTGTGACTAATACAGCATCTCGAATCTGCTCGGGCTGCTCCACATGTCAGTCTTATAATCAGTATGCTTTTAAGGTCAAAGCTTATGGAGGGCGTCCTCTAGCATATACACCTTTTGAGCACTTACAAATTGATTATATTACTATGCCAAAAGCAGGACATTATAAATTTTGCCTTGTTATAGTTGATCAGCTCACTCGGTGGGTGGAGGCCTTTCCCAGCCCCCGAGCCACAGCTGCCTTTGTTGCCAAAATTCTTCTTAAAGAGATAGTACCTCGTTTTGGCCCACCAGCCCGCATCGATTCTGACAAAGGCACACATTTCACTGATTCGATTTTATCCCAAATCTACTCTTTCTTGGGAGTGACTCCAAAATTCCACACGCCCTACCATCCACAAAGTTCAGGCCAAGTCGAACGTATGAATAAAGAGCTTAAGAGTATGATTGGCAAATTATGTACTGAAACCCATTTGAAATGGCCTGATGTTCTACCATTGGCATTATTCTATCTACGAAGTAGACCAAGAGGAGAACTTCATATATCTCCTTATGAAATGCTTTTTGGTCACCCTCCTATCCAAGCTAAAACTTTTTCCCCAGTTTATACATCACTGGTGGGAGGTGATACTTCTGTTGCTTCCTATATACAGGAATTACAGACCAGGCTACGTGAACTCCATGAGGCAGGAGCTGTGGTCCAGGCAGGACCATTAGACTTTTCATTGCATAACTTCAACCCAGGAGATAAAATATATGTAAAGAATTTTCAGAGAACCAGTGGAACTCAACCTGCCTGGGAAGGACCTTTTCAGGTATTATTGACAACTCCTACCGCCATTAAAATTGGTGAAAAAGACTCATGGATTCATTGCTCTCATATAAAGCCTGCACCATTCATAGGTGAAGAGATTTCAGATAGACCTGAGGTAGACGCTAAAGAGGTAAAAACCCTAACGATAGCAACTGTTAAAGAGCAAAGAAAGTTCAGAGGAAACAGGAAGTTCCCATTTAAGAATCCCACTGATCAGTTAAATGCTTTGGGACTCAGTCTTCGTAAAGTATCAGGAGACGGAAATTGCCTTTTTAGGGCTTTAGCAGACCAGCTAGAAGGTCACTGTAGAAATCATCTCAGACACAGACAAGAAGCTGCTTCTTATATGATTAATCATAGACAAGAGTTTGAGTCTTTTATAGTAAATGACTCCCCTTTTGAAGAATATGTTGATGAATTAAAGAAATTTGGAAAGTGGGGAGGAAATGATACAATTGTAGCATTTGCTAAGCAGCATCAGCTGAATGTTGTGGTTCATCAATTAAATCAGCCTTTATTGAAAATCAGTGGCACAGACAAAACTGATGCTACAGAACTCCACATTTTCTACCATAAAGAACATTATGACAGCATTAGAAAGATCAATGACAATTCAGAAACCCCTGCCACTTTGGCATGCAGAGAATTGGGGAACCAGTTAAAACAATGTGGCATACCCCAAACTCTAGCAGCTTAAATACCTTATAATTTAACAAGCATTTCCTTCTACAGGCAAAAGCACTGAAGTACATGGCCTAGTTTTCTGGCCTACCTCAACTATTTTTTTTTTTATTTTATTAATTTTTGGGTTTTTTTGTTTTTGTTTTGACTTTTGAAAGGCACTGAAAAGACCTGGAATTGACTGCACCTTTAAGTTCTTTAAGAGCACAAAAGGGTGCTTAGCGAATCTTTTGCTTTTTATTTTTTATTTTTGGTTTTGCTTTGGTTTTTTTTTTTACTTTTGTTTCTTTTGCTTTTCTTTAAAACTAAATTTTGTAAACTAAGTGATTATTCAAAGACATTTTAAGTATATGCTGTGGGTGAGGCTATCGGGCCTCAGAAGCTACCAGAATTCTTCTTTTTTTTTTATTTACTCTTTCTTTTTGAGAGAACCATGAGTTCTAATGAGTTTTGTTTTATTTATTTATTTTTCTCCTTTCTCTTGTATGTTGTTCTGTTTAACTAAAAAGTACCAGAAATTGCTTGATACCTCACTGAAAACATTGAATATTGAATCTTGCTAATTGAAGTCTTATTTCTTTTTGATGAATTAATCACCACTTTAAGTATCTGCTACTGTTATACCAGAGAATTCATGTATAAGATGATGTGGTCTACTTGCTAAAAGAAGATTATGTAATAATGTCTAAAAGAAGATTATGTAACAATGTCTAATATAATCAGCTATTTACATTCGTTTATTATTTATATGTCATTATACTCTGGGTATGGTTTGGAATTATTGTATATATCACTAATATATTCTCAGTTATGCAGCATAGCACACATTTTTACCATCATATTGTCTTTGGTGAAATTAATGAGATTTCAGAAATATGGAAACTTATCATTTCAGAGACTAACTTGCTGTGAACTCTGACGCAGGCCCTGGAGAGAATATATGTGCAACAAAAGGAGAGACAGGTATACGTAAGTCCATGGTTTGCTTATGATGGTGACTATGTAGAGCACAATTACTAGGCACAGTCCAGTATTCATCCTCTCTCCCTCCTAATTTAACCTAATTTAACTGAACTTATTTATCTTTTTATCTCACTCAGTTGAATTCACCTGTGGCCTAGCACAATCACTGGCTGTCTCAGAACCATGAGATATGGTATGATAACCTTTCCATAACATTTTCAGGTGTCATGAACACATACTAAATTTGGCTTTGATCCAGACACATGGTGGTAAAAAGTGTTACACATTGCATAACTACCTCAACCCTCTATTACAAGTCTAACCATATAAAGGAGGGAATGTAATGGAATTTATTAATTTGATCATTGACAATGCTATGCTAAGGTTTTAAAAATACAGCAATTCAAACAGTTAAAGAAGATAATCCAGCTTTCCAGACCAGAGTCCAGAATCCAGTTTTCCAGACCAGAATCCAGTTTCCTCCTGATGACATCTTACCACTTCAAGAAGACAAGAGAACTCAGAGACTTTATATGAACTGTTTTGCTTTATTAGCTTTTACTATCTCCTTTCTGTTATATACTATCTGTAACATGTACTCTCTGCAGAGGCTCTCCCTTTGCAAGACTAATGTCAAAGCGTCGGTTCATGAGGAAAAAAAAAAAAATCGCCCCTCTGGACAAAACTTTCCTCTCTTCCTTTTCTGTATTGTTGTTCGCATATTATTAGTCAGCAAAAGTTATTATATTCTTTTTACTGTTCCATCAAGGAAACATTCCGTTTCTTGAGGAAGCAAAGGGGGGAAATGTGGTAAAATATGAAAGTTTTTAACAGTCGGTTAGGATAAGTGAAAGACGCCAGTTTTTCAAGGACCACCCTTTTGGGGAGGAGATGAACAGTCTGCCTGCTGCGCATGTCAGACTGCCTGCCGGGTACAGTCCGCCTGCTGCGCATGTCAGACTGCCTGCCAGGTACAGTGCGCCTGCTGCGCATGTCAGACTGCCTGCCGGGTTTTTTTGACTTCCGGGGTGGAGAGAACGGGAGTAGCCTTTTTTGCCGGCTTGGCGGGACTCCGGGCGGCGCGGCACAGACGGTCTGACTCACTCCAAAGGTGGCCTAAATCGGTTTGGTGAGTTTTTATAAGGAATATAGACAGCCTAGATTTAAGACGATTTGTACTGTATTTCTGTTTTCCTATCCTTCTAATCAACAACACCTTATATACAATAAAGGCTCTATCTAGAAAACCAGAAGCTTCTTCCATTTACTAGTCTGGGAGATGAATTAAGGGAAGGGTTAAGTAGGGGAGATTTATGATCTAATATCCAATTTTAAATCTCACAGTTGATTTAAAAAAGAAAGAAGAAAATCAAATTACCAGTATCAAAAATGAAAAGGGTGATGTTACCACCAATGAAGTGGAAATTAAATCAATAATTGGGAATTATTTTGCCCAACTGTATGCCAATAAATTTGACAATTTAAATGAAATGGATGAATATTTACAAAAATACAAACTGCCCAGGTTAACAGAAGAAGAAATAAAATCCTTAAATAAACCCATATTAGAAAAAGAAATTGAACAAGCCATTAATGAACTCCCTAAGAAAAAATCCCCAGGGCCAGATGGGTTTACGGGTGAATTTTACCAAACATTTAAAGAACAATTAATTCCAATATTATACAAATTATTTGGGAAAATAGGTGAAGAAGGAGTTCTACCAAATTCGTTTTATGACACAAATATGGTGGTGATACCAAAACCAGGCAAAGCAAAAACAGAGAAAGAAAATTATAGACCAATTTCCCTAATGAATATTGATGCTAAAATCTTAAATAAGATATTAGCAAGGAGATTACAGCAAGTGATCACCAGGATAATACACTATGACCAGGTGGGATATATACCAGGAATGCAGGGCTGGTTCAACATTAGAAAAACTATTAACATAATCAACCACATCAATAAGAAAACCAACCAAAATCATATGATTATCTCAATAGATGCAGAGAAAGCTTTTGACAAAGTACAACACCCATTCCTAATAAAAACACTAGAGAGTTTAGGAATAGGGGGAGCTTTCCTTAGAATAATAAACAGTATCTACCTAAAGCCATCAGCAAGTATTATATGCAATGGAGATAAATTAGAGGCCTTCCCAATAAGATCAGGGGTGAAACAGGGATGTCCATTATCACCCCTATTATTTAATATTGTCCTAGAAATGTTAGCTTTAGCAATCAGAGAAGAGAAAGGAATTAAAGGAATTAGAATAGGCAAGGAGGAAACAAAACTATCACTCTTTGCAGATGATATGATGGTATACTTAAAGAATCCTAGAGAATCAACTCAAAAATTACTTGAAACAATTAACAACTTTAGCAAAGTAGCAGGATATAAAATAAATCCACATAAATCATCAGCATTTCTATACATGACCAACAAAGTCCAGCAGCAAGAGATAGAAAGAGAAATTCCATTTAAAGTAACGGTAGATAATATAAAATACTTGGGAGTCTACTTGCCAAGACAAACCCAGGAACTCTATGAACACAACTACCAAACACTCTTCACACAAATCAAATCAGATCTAAATAATTGGAAAGATATCAATTGCTCATGGATAGGCAGAGCTAATATAGTAAAAATGACAATACTGCCTAAATTAATTTACTTATTCAGTGCCATACCAATCAGACTACCTAAAAATTATTTTATACAGCTAGAAAAAATAATAACAAAATTCATCTGGAAAAACAAAAAATCAAGAATATCCAGGGAAATAATGAAAAAAAATTCACAGGAAGGTGGGTTAGCGGTACCAAACCTGGAGCTTTACTATAAAGTGGCAGTCATCAAAACTATCTGGTACTGGCTAAAAAATAGAGTGGTAGATCAATGGAATAGGCTAGGCTCAGGAAATGCAGTAGTAAATGACACTAGTAATGTAGTGTTTGATAAACCCAAAGACTCCAGCTTCTGGGATAGGAACTCAGTATTTGACAAAAACTGCTGGGAAAACTGGAAGATAGTATGGCAGAAATTAGGCATAGACCAACATCTTACACCTTATACTAAAATAAGGTCAAAATGGATACACGATTTAGACATAAGAGGTAATACCATAGGTAAATTAGGAGAGAAAGGAATAGTGTACCTATCAGATCTTTGGAAAAGGAAAACAGTTTATGACCAAACAAGAGATAGAGTATATTATAAAATGCAAAATGGATGATTTTGATTATATTAAATTAAAAAATTTTTGTACAAACAGAAGCAATGCATCCAAAATTAGAAGGGAGGCAGAAATCTGGGAAACAATTTTGAGGCCAGTACTTCTGATAAAGGCCTCATCTCTAAAATATATAGGGAATTAAATCAAATTTATAAGAATCTAAGTCATTCCCCAATTGAGAAATGGTCAAAGGATATGAACAGGCAGTTTTCTGATGAAGAAACCAAAGCTATCTATTTTCCCATATGAAAAAATGCTCTAAATCTCTAATGATTAGAGAGATGCAAATTAAAACAACTCTGAGGTACCACCTGACACCTATCAGATTGGCTAAAATGACAAAAAAGGAAGATAATAAATGTTGGAGAAGCTTTGGGAAAATTGGAACAGTAATGCATTGTTGGTGGAGCTGTGAGCTGATCCAACCATTCTGGAGAGCAATTTGGAATTATGCCCAAAGGGCGATAACGCTGTCCATACCCTTTGACCCAGCAATTCCACTTTTAGGTCTTTTTCCCAAAGAAATCATGGAAGGGGGAAAGGGACCCACATGTACAAAAATATTTATAGCTGCTCTTTACGTGGTGGCAAGGAATTGGAAGTTGATGGGGTGCCCATCAATTGGGGAATGGCTGGACAAGTTGTGGTATATGAACACAATGGAATACTATTGTACTGTAAGAAATGATGAGCAGGAGGAGTTCAGAGAAACCTGGAGGATCTTGCGTGGGCTGATGATGAGTGAGATGAGCAGAACTAGAAGAACATGGCACACAGTATCATCAACATTGAGTGTTGACCTACTATGATGGACTATATTCTTCTCACCAATGCAATGGTACAGAAAAGTTCCAGGGAACTCATGATAGAAGAGGATCTCCAAATCCAAGGAAAAAAAAAAAAAAGAACTGTGGAGTATAGATGCTGATTGAACCATACCATTTCTTTTGTTTTGGGTGCTGTTGTGTTTTTGTTTTTTTTTTTTGAGGTTTTGCATCACTGCTCTGATTTTTTCTCTTGTAACAGGATTAATGCAGAAATAGGATTAATGTTATTATGTGTATATATATATATATGTGTGTGTGTGTATATATATATATGT
Organism: Dromiciops gliroides; assembly: GCF_019393635.1. Lineage (NCBI taxonomy): Eukaryota > Metazoa > Chordata > Mammalia > Microbiotheria > Microbiotheriidae > Dromiciops > Dromiciops gliroides. Next base: position 67,933,954 of record NC_057862.1, read on the forward strand.
ATATGTATATAGATATATAGATATAACCTATATCAGATTGCCTGCTGTCTAGGGGAGGGGGGAGGGAGGGGAGGGAGGGGAGGGAGGGAGAAAAATCTGAAATTGTAAAGCTTGTATAAACGAAAGTTGAGAACTATCTTTACATGTAACGGAAAAATAAAATACCTTATATGAAAAAAAAAAGATGCAAGCTTCCTAAATGCAGGGGCAGTTTGGTTTTTTTAATTCTTTTATCTTCAGCCAAATAGCATATAATAGGAAGTTGATAAATACTTATTCATTTTTTCATTCAATGAAAGTGATTAGAAGCCTATTAAAAGAAATGGAAACCAAGAGCCGAATAAGAGACTTTGAGGAAAAACTTGGTAGTGAAATAAACAGCTGGAGAAGAAGCTGAAAAACCTTACTCAAATAGTGGACATCCTGAAAAATAAAATGAACAAAATAAAACTCAAAACTCTTCTGGTACAAGAACAAATACCCCAGAAAAGTTAAAATATTAAAAAAATAAAACAATAAGTAAAATATTAACTGACAGAAACAACTTATAAAACAGAAGGTTGAGAAATAATTTTAAATCACTCTGTTCCTGAAAAAATGATAATAAAACAAAAAAGTTGTACAGGTCACTCTAAGAAATCATAGTGTGGAAAAATCATTTCAGAACAATTGAAACAGAGGGAAAACTGAAAATAGACAAGATTCACACATTACCAACTGAAAGAATCCTCACACATGACAAACTAAAAAATAAAACTGCCAATCTGGGGAAATTCCTTGTTAAAGAAAAGTTTCAAGTTTCCAAGAAGAGAAATATTACAATAATGGAGTCCCAAGTAGCAGAGAGGATTATAAAGCAAATACAAGAATTGAAAGAAAAGAATAGAAATGATAGAACAAAAGGAAAATGTACCAAAGAAAGAAGTGCCATACAAAGTGTAAATCAATTTTATAAGAGGAAAAATGAAGTTATTCTTTTATAGAATTCAAGTTTTCCAAGAATTCTTGTGAGGGTGAGAGTTGAGTAAAGTTGTTGATATGTCCATGTAAATTACAAAAGAAAACTAGACGTTAAATATTTATGTTGTCTTAAGTAAGAATAAATGATTACCACAGGTTCACATCCCAGAAAAGGGACAATAGTTTGTCCCTTTAGAAACTCACCATGTCTAATCATCACTGAGGGAATAAAGAATGAGAAATTCAGGGAGAAGTTGAGAAGGAAGAGAGTCAAGAAAGAAGGTTTAGAGAGAAGGGGAGGGGTAGAAAAAATATTGAACATGGATTAAAGCGAGAGCAAAACATTATGTTTAGTAATTTTGGTGTCATAAGAGAAGAACATACAACAATGGACGTGGGGTTGGAATGGAGAAATAATGAACTTCACTTTTCTCTTAGAAAAATTACGGGAGTTTGGGTAAGAAAATGAGCTAAAATAATGAGGTAAAATGGACAAGATAGATATTTAGGAGTTGAGATACAATTAGAGAGGAGATAGCTACATACAAAGTGCACTTTCATTAAAAAGGAGTCATTATGAAAGGGGGGAAGAGAGAAATGGTGAGCTAGAAGTGAGGTGAGAAAAGAAGGTAAACAAGACTAGATTTAGATTGTCCAAACTACTGATAATTAGCATTAACTACATTCCCTTACCCCTTTAACCTGACATTCTACTTCTCTTGGGGGAAGAGGTGTGAAGAATAAACATTGTAATAGGATATGATAGAGGGAAGACCAAACAATCAGAGTTGTGAATGGGAATTGATTGGATGCCTCTTCTCATAAAATGGGGAAGGGTGGAAGGGAATAGGAAGCAAAAAGCAGATCATTTCTTGTTTACAAGTAACATTCTTAAGGCATAAATGTCACACCAGTTAAAGAGAAAATTTGAAATAGAATCTAATAATAATAATAATAGGTAACATTTAGATAGTACTATGTGCCTGGAATTATACTAAATGCTTTACAAATATTATCTCATTTGATCTACACAACAACTTAGGCAGGTAGGAAGTCTATTCATTTTTCAGGTGAGGAAACATAGCTACCAAGTGTCTGGGCCTGGATTTGGATACAGCTCTTCTTGACTTAGGGCTCAGCTTTTGTACAGCTGATTCCAAAGAAGCTCGGGTGACATTCATAACACTGGGCAAAACAACAGTAAAAACTAGACATGATTAAGAGAAATGAGCAGGAAAATTAAACCACGCTATGAGGTGCAATAAACAATAAAGCAATGTTAATTATAAATAAATATTACTTGATGACATCTCATCTAAGTTCATAAAGGAAATACTAATCAAACTACAGGGAAAATAAAGAAAAACAATAATTGGTGAGGACTTTTGACATGCACAAATATAGCAGAAAAATAAATTATAAATAAAGAATTTGAAAAAATATTAGAAAATTAGATATGATAAATCTTTGGTGATTATCAAATGTCAAATCTAAGGTAAATACATATGTTTAGATTACAAAATTAATCATGTGCAAGTGCAGGAAGAAAAGAACTAATAAACAAATGTTATAAAGCAGAAATATTAAATCTAGTCTTTATGGAGGTCTGATATATGAAAATATACATACATACACATCTTCCTATGTGTAGAGGATCAATGTAAAACACAAATATGCAAGAAGACTTATACTCTAACAGGTAAGTTAACAAAAGATACAAAGAGGCAATTTTCAAAAAAAAAAAAAGGAAAATGAAATGCAAACTACCAATAGCCATTAGAAAGAATATTCAAAAGCACTAATAAAATAGAGAAATGCAAATTAAAATAACTGAAACTTTGCCTTATAGCAATCAGAATGGGAATGGTAATGAATGATTTAGAGTAAAATGAAGAGAACTAGGAAAACTAGCTATGTAACTTTATGCAAGTCTTTTAATCTCCCAGAATCTCCATTTGTTCATCTATAAAATGAGGCAGGTAGCCCAGACAATATCTGAAATCATTTCAGATCTAAAACTATAATTCAATTATCCTACTTTATAGTCCAATGCATTTACACAATAATGCAATATTGAAAGGCATCAGCACTGATGAGTCACAAATCATGACTCTAAAGGAATAATGTTATAGATCTCCCTCCTTTGAACAGAATGGTGGTTGTATGAGGAACACATTGTCAGATATGGTCATTGTGTCATTTTGTTTCACTTGAATGGACTTTCTTTTTCATAAAGAAAGGCTTGATTGGGGACTGGAGGACATTACTGGGAAATAACAGCAACAGCAATGGGGTTTTTCATTTGTTTTTAGTATTACTGAAATCTATATTTTATTTTTTAAAAGAGGAAGGAAGTGGATCAGGAGGGGAGCAGGAAGAAGAGGAGAAGTGACTAAGAATATATGTTTATTTCATCAGAAGTCTGAGCTGCTAGGTAGGGAAAAGAAAGAAAGTAGAACAAATTTATTTTTCCCCCTTCTATTACCATGAAATAAATTATAAGCTATCCCCTCAGATTAGTAATGCCTGTTTGTTCTTTAGCACCATTTCTCATTTATGTTAATTTATCAAAATTATTCCATAAAATCACTCCAGGGAAAAACCTATAAAACACTCAGTAGAAATCTATAGACATTTTATAGAGAATGAAGAGACAGCCATTGATTTTCCTCTACAATATCTCCCAATATGTTGACAGAAGTTGCTAGTACACTTTCTCCAGATATTTCTTGCATTATGTTTGATATCCTGTGCTACACTTTTCTGTGGTGGTACTATAAAGCTCCTTTCTCCCTGCCTATTATACTAAAGCTCATCAGAATAGTGGCAACCAGGAAGTACAAAAATAAGATAGATATTTGAATACAAAATACAGTGTTTAAGAAAGGTAATATATTAAAATATAAAACCTGCTCATATAAATTTGGAGAGTTGTTTAAGCCAACCAAGTCTAAATACCACATCTACATTAACATCTACAGTGATAGGTCTCACTATCAACACAAATGTATTTAAGACCACACTATAGATAAACTTTTTACAGGAAGTCAAATTTTACATCATCACCATCAACCTCTTGTTGAGCGGTTAGTTTTGAGGTATTAGCTGGATAATGAGAATAATATTTTTTCTTCTTTCCATTTGAAATCTAGATTGATAACCCTGATAAGGGTTACAAACCCTTGCAGAAAGCAATTGCTATGGTTGTTTTGTAGATAGGATGTCTTAAATAACCGAAATGAAAAAAAAAATTTGTAGTGAAGATGACATACTGACAGATTCCTTTTCTTTTGTGTCTAAGCATGGATGAACACACTAATACAAGGATTATTTCATTTTTACAGAGAAATCATGACATTATATTAATATTTCTGACTATAGTGTGCTTAGAAGAATGGAAAATCCCATGAAGTGGAATACTTACTAATGAAATCATTAAAGAAAAACAAAGTTGTTGGGGCTGCATGAAGGATGTACCATAACACAAATGTTTAAAATAAAAACCTAGCCAACTCATTATTTCTTGGATCTTGGTTTATATGTAATTTGGGTTACAGACTAATAGAATTGTGGAACTGGAAGGGACCATGGGAGGCATCTAGATCACCCCCTATTCAGGGCATCAATTCTAATGATAATATCCCAGTGAATGATCACCCAACTTCCATTTGAAGACCACAAGTGATTAACTCATAGGTAAGTCTACTAAATTTTTGGATGGCTTTAAGTGCTAGAAAGTTCATACATATGTCATATTAATTATCCCCCCCTGCCCCCCTGTAATGTCCATGTCTTGATCCAGGTTCTGTCCTCTGAAATCCAACTAAATAAGATTAATCTTGCTCCTACATTATAACCTTTCAGACAGTTAATTTAACCACAATCTTTCCCCACTTCAACTTGAAAAAGTATTTTCTTCTCAAGGTTAATAAATATTTTCTTCTCTAGGGGAAAATACAGAGAAATACAAAGAGAATACAAATAGAAATACAGAGCAGTATAATTCTTTAAACAATGCTCACAAATATGTTTAACATAAGGTATAACCTATATCAAATTGCTTACTGGCTTTGGAAGTGGGGAGAGATGGGAGGGTGGGAGAAAAATTTGGAACTCAAAAAATATCTTTACATGTAATTGAGAAAAATTAAAATAAATATTTTTTTAAAAATATGAGAAATAGACAATTCTCACTTGACATGGTATGTGGTCACTTCATCCCTCACCATCTGGATACATCCTAGATTGGCAAAAATGTTTCTATGATGACCAGAACTGGATAAAGTACTCTAGTAGTAGTATGCTTCAGTCTGTATAGAGACAACATCAGTTCTTTCTCTGGAGGTGTATGGCATGCTTTATCATGAGTCCTTTGGGATTGTCTTGGATCATTGTATTGCAGAGAATAGCTAAGTTATTCACAATTCTTCATTGTACAATATTTCTGGTGCTATTTACAATGTTCTATTGACTTGACTTTGTATCAGTTCATATAAGTCTTTTGAGGTTTTTCTGAAATGATCCTTATAGCAGAATAATATTCGATTATAATCATATACCACAACTTGGTCAGTCATTTCTCAATTGTTGGGCATCTCCTCAATTTCCAATTCTTTGCCACCACAAAAAGAGTGACTATAAATATATTTTTTACAAATAATTTCTTCTACGTATCTCTTTGGGATACAGACCTAGAAGTTGTATTGCTGGATCAAAAGGTATGCAAAGTTTTATACCCTTTGGGCATAATTCCAAATTGCTCTCTAGAATGGTTGGATCAGTTCACAACTCCACCAACAATGCATCAGTGTCCCAGTTTTCCCACATCCCCTCCAACATTTATCCTTTTCCTTTTTTATCACATTAGCTAATCTGATGGGTATGAGGTAGTACCTAAAAGTTGTTTTAATTTTCATTTCTCTAATCAATAGTAATTTAGAGCATTTGTCATATGAAAATAGATAGCTTTGATTTATTTGTCTGAAAACAGCCTTTTCGTATTCTTTGACTATCAATTGAGGAATAACATGTATTCTTAAAAATTTAACTCAATTCTCTAGAAACTGAGGAATTGGGCCTTTATCAGAAATATTTGCTATAAAAATGTTTCCCCAATTTTCTTACTTCCTTCTAATTTTGGTCACATTTGGTTTTGTTTGTGCAAAAACTTTTTAATTTTATCTAATCAACCAAACAAGAGATATAGAATATTATAAAATGCAAAATGGATTATTTTGATTGCTTTAAATTAAAAAGGCGTTGTACAAACAGAAGCAATGGAGCCAATATTAGAAGGGAAGCATAAAGCTGGAAAACTATTTTTAGAATCAGTGTTTCTAATAAAAGCTTCATTTCTAAAATATATAGGAAACTAAATTTATAAGAATGAAAGCCATTCCACAATTGAGAAATGGTCAAAGGATAATGAACAAGCAGTTTTCAGATGAAGAAATCAAAGCTATCTATGGCCATATGAAAAAATGATCTAAATCACTATTGTTTAGAGAAATGCAAATTAAAACAACTCTGAGGTACCACCTCACACCTATCAGATTGACTTATATGATAAAAAAGGGAAATAATAAATGTTGGAGAAGCTGTGGGAAAATTGGAAAACTAATGTATTTTTGGCGGAGTTGTGAACTGATCCAACCATTCTGGAGAGCAATTTGGAAGTATGCCCAAAGGGCTATGGGACCATGAATACCCAATAGCATTACTAAGTCTGTATCTCAAAGAGATCATAAAAAAAAGGGAAAAGACCCACATGTGCAAAAATATTCATAGCAGTTCTCTCTGTGGTGGCAAAGAATTGGAAATCAAGGGAATGCCCATCCATTGGGGAATGGCCAAACAAGTTGTGGTATATTAATGTAATGGAATACTATTGTGCTGTAAGAAATAAAGAGCAGACAGATTTCAGAAAAATCTGGAAAGACTTAAGTGGATTGATGCTCAGTGAAGTGAGCAGAACCAGGAGAACATTGTACACAGTAATAGAAACATTGTGTGATGATCGACTGATAGATTTAGCTCTTCTCATCAGTGCAGTGACCCAAGATAATTCCAATGAACTCATGAAGGAAAATGTTCTCCACATCCAGAAAAAAGGAACTGTGGATTGTGAATGCAGATTGAACCATACTGTTTCTACTTTTGTTTTTGTTGTTTGTTTGTTTTTTCAGGTTTTCCCCTTTTGTTATGATTCTTCTTTCATAACATGACTAACGCAGAAAAATATTTAATGTGCCTGTACATATATTACTTATATCAGGTTGATTTCTGTCGTGGGGAGGGAAATTAGGGAGAGAGAAAAATGTGGAACTAAAAATCTTATGAAAAAAATTTTGAAAATGATATTTACATGTAACTGGAAAATAATAAAATACTTTTATGATTTAAAATTTTATCTAATCAAAATTATCCATTTTACATTTTGTAATGCTCTCTATATTTTGGTTGATCCTAGATTTTTCTCTTATCCATAGATATGACAGTAAACTATTCCATTCTCTCCTAATTTGTTTATGGCATTACCCTTTACATGTAAATAGTGTATCCATTTTGACCTGATTTTAGTATATGGTGTGAGATGTTAATCTACACCTAATTTCTGCTATACTGTTTGCCAATTTTCCCAGCAATTTTTGTCAAATAATGAAGTTTTGTTCCAAAAGCTAGGATCTTTGTGTTTATCAAATACTGGATTACTACAATAATTTACTACTGAGTCTTGTATACATAATATATTTCATTGATCCACCAACATTTCTTAGCCAGTACCATATTGTTTTGATAATTAACACTTTATAATTTAACCCCCATTGCCCCACAAAAAAAAAAATCCCAAAAAACAAAACGAAACAAAAAATGCATTTATTATGGGGCAGCTAGGTAGTGCAGTGGATAGAGCACCAGCCCTGAAGTCAGGAGGACCTGAGTTCAAATCCAGCCTCAGACACTTAACACTTACTAGCTGTGTGACCCTGGGCAAGTCACTTAATTCCAATTGCCCTGCCAAAAAAAAAAAAACCATAACAAAACACAAAACAAAAAAACAAAATATGCATTTATTATGGATTGATGGCAATAGGAAAAATAAATATCTCCTTCAGCTCTTAAACCTTAATGTTTTAGTATTAATTGCTATTTATTTATTTTTCTATTTAATATAGTATCTTATTATTTTCTTGTTACATATAGAGATAGTTTTCAACATTTGTTTCTATAAGATTTCTGGTTTCAAATCTTTCTCCCTCCCTCCCCCTTCCTCAAGACAGTAAGCAATCTGATATATGTTATATATGTACAATCACATTAAACATATTTCTACATTAGTCATACTGTGAAAGAAGAATGAGAGCAAAAGGGGAAAACTTCATATAAGGAAAAGAAAAAAAGTAAAAATAATCTGGTGTAATCTGCATCTAGATACCACAGTTCTTTTTTTGCTGGATTTGGAGAGCATTTTCCATCATGAGTCTTTTGGAACTATCTTGGACCATTGTATTGCTGAGAAGAATCAAGTCTATCACAGTTGATCATCACACAATGTTGTTGATACTGTGTACAAGGTTCTCCTGGTTCTGCTTATCTCACTCAGCATCAAGTCATGTAAGTCCTCCCAGGTTTCTCTGAAATCCACCTACTCATTGTTTCTTCACATTTATTTTCTTTTAAACTTTGTGTTCTAAATTTTCATCTTCACTCCCTCTTTAACCCTCCCTATGGAATCAAGCAATTCAATATAAGTCATACATGTGCAATTATGCCAAGCATCTTCACATTACACAAGTTGTGAAAGAAAATAGACAAAGTAACTTTAGAAAGAGGAACTAAAAATTAAAATTGCACTTCAATCTGTATTCAAATACCATAAGTTCTTGCTCTGTTGATGGTTTGCATTTTTCATATATGCTTCTGATAGCATCCTGCTCATCTATTTCTTTCACAGTTACTATTGCTAACTGTATTATCCTTCATCCTATTCCCTCCCCTTGATATTTCCTCTATTTTCTATCTTCTTTCACCCTATCCCTCCTCAAAAGTGTTTTGCTTTTTACTGCCCTTACTTAACCCCAATTGCCTCGCCAAAAAAAAAATATTTGGTAGAAGCCGTCTGGCCCTCAGGATTTTTTTTAGGGAGTTCATTGATGCCTTGTTCAGTTTCATTTTCTAAGATTAGTTATTTAAGTATTCTATTTCTTCTTTTGTTAATCTGAGCAATTTATATTTTTATAAATATTCATCCATTTAATTTAGATTGTGAAATTTATTGGCATGTAATTGGGCAAATTGCTCCTAATAATTGTTTTAATCTTTTCAATGGTGGTAAATTCACCCATTTTCATCTTAATTTGGTTTTCTTCTTTCCTTTTTTTGTTTTTTGTTTTTTTTTTTTGCAGGGCAATGAGGGTAAAGTGACTTCCCTAGGGTCACACAGCTAGTAAGTGTCAAGTGTCTGAGGCTGGATTTGAACTCAGGTCCTCCTGAATCCAGGGCCAGTGCTCTATCCACTGCGCCACCTAGCTGCCCCCCTATCTTCTTTCCTTTTTTCATCAAATTAAGCAATGGTTTATCTATTTTATTGGGTTTTTAAAAAATGAAACCATACTGATATTTTATGTTGAGCTTTCAGTCCTATGAAACTCCAAATAATTTTCCTATAATGTGAACCACTTTTTAACCACATCTCCTTTTCTTGTATTTTTACAACTATTTTTTTAAGTCCAAATGCAATAATTTACATTTATCTTATGAAATTACATTGTTAGCTTCAAAGCACCATTCTAGCTGGTAGGTGATTAAAAAAAAAACTATGAAGGAATGAATGAATAAATCAAATCAAAATTTCAGGGTTGTTTGTTTTTCCCCACAGTTGGCCTAACAGGGATAATTTGTCAACACAGTCATAACTTCTCTTCTAAAGGCAACCAATCTTGAATGATCTTTTTGTATTACAGATACTTAATTTGTTCTCCACAGTGAAAATCCTGCTACTTTAAATGTTTAGCAAGAAGAATGGTAAGATGGTTTTGTATCAACAAAAAAGACCATGAAAAAGGAAAAGTTTCCTCAGCTCCTCATCCTCTGACAAGTACAGCAGTCCCTATATCCCTAGAAACTGGAAATTGGTAATAAACCTGAATGAAAGGGGAAAAAATACAGAGAAACACTAAACTGTATAATATTTGTTATCCTATTCTCTTCCCCATCCTCCAGTATAAACTAGAATCAGGCAAAGGGCAAAATCATAAAACAGAAAGGTAAAAAAACATAAAAGTTTTGCTTTGAAAGTTTACAGAGGTGATATATTGGAGGAGGAGGGGGCAGAGAGAACGAGTTTATCGGTCCAAAATTCAATGAGAAAAAATAAATGAAGGATACAAATTCTATGAAAGAAAAGTCATGAAGTAGTAGTAATAGTAATAGTAGTTTAAGTAGAAGTAATGATATTAGTAGGAAGTAGAAGTAGTGGTAGTGGTGGTAATAGTAGTAGTAAGAATAGTGGTATTAAGTAGAAGTAGTAGTAGTAATAATAGTAGTAATAAGTCGTCATCATCATCATAGTATCCTCCTAGTTCCTCAGGCTCTAAACCTAGGAGTCAGCCTGGACTCCTCATTCCCACCCCCTAAATCCAATCTGTTGCCAAGACATGTCAATTTCATTTTTGCAACATCTCTTGAATATACTCCCTTCTCTCCTCTGACACTGAAACCATGCTTGTGCAGGTCCTTATCACCTCACACCTAGATGATTGCAATAGCCTTCTGGTGGGTCTTCCTGACACAAGTCTCTCCCCACTCCAAATCATTCTCCCACCACCAAAGTGAGTTTCCTAAAGCACAGGTCTAACATGTCTCCTCTCACCTCCAAAAAATCTCGAGTGGGGGTCGCATCCGCTTCCACGATTTCCTCGGAGACTCATGGGGCATTCTCTTCTCCCACCCTCGGGACTTTACCCCAGTGTGCACAACAGAGCTGGGCCGTGCTGCCAAGCTGGCCCCGGAATTCGCCAAGCGGAATGTTAAGATGATTGCCCTTTCCATTGACTCTGTCCAAGACCATCTTGCCTGGAGTAAGGATATTAATGCATACAATGGAGATGAGCCCACAGAGAAGCTGCCTTTCCCCATCATTGATGATCACAACCGAGACCTCGCCGTCAAGTTGGGCATATTAGACCCAGATGAACGAGATGGGCAGGGCATGCCTTTGACAGCTCGTGTGGTATTTATTTTCGGCCCAGATAAGAAGTTGAAGCTTTCTATCCTCTACCCAGCAACAACTGGCAGGAACTTTGATGAGATCCTCAGAGTGGTTGATTCCCTTCAGTTGACAGCATACAAGAAGGTTGCTACTCCTGTCGACTGGAAATGTGGAGATAGTGTCATGGTTATTCCAACTCTCTCTGAAGAGGAGGCCAAAAAACTCTTTACTAAAGGCGTCTTCACCAAAGAGCTCCCTTCAGGCAAGAAATACCTACGGTACACCCCTCAGCCATAGGCTACTCCAGCAAGACCATGCTGGGGTCTAGCTGGGACTCCCTTGAAGATCTCTACCAGAAGATATCAGCCTGCCAATCATGTCTTCCTACAGTAATTGATTTAAATATCTTTCGGTGATGAAAGTCAGGAGTCTTTGGGATGGTCTACTAATGGCTTGTTAAATTAAAATGGCACTAAAAGTCACCCGTGATTCCTCTACTCGTGCCTTTACCAGCATATCACTTGGGTCATTGAACTCTCTTGGGCGCTCTGCTGGCTATCTCTGGGATGGCACTGTTTGGGCCTACAATACTTGTGAGATTCATTGCAATCTCTATCATCAGCCACCTAGCACTGTTGGCATTTGGGAAAGGGGCTTCTTAGGAGCACTCACTGCAGGAGTACGAAGGACCTCTTTAACCAGCCTAATAGACAAATCATCCCTTTTTCTAATTATCCACTCAAGGATGGATACAGTTTAACACGTCTAGTTTTGAGCTTCACCTCCCTACATTTATGATCAACAACTTGTAATAATTCAGGTGTTTCAGATAGGGGTGTGTTTTTTCAAATGTTGAGTGTTCTAACCACGGTTAGGAAAAACTTGGAGATTCTTATTTTTCTAGCAGGTAACAAGGAAGCAGAATACAACCTTAAATATTTTGTTAGATTGGGCAAAAGAGCTTTCTAATTCTGTTACAGTCTGTGGTTGAGGCAGCACAATGCCTACTACTGGCATATAGAATGGTGGAGGGCCACAATTATAGGTGCCTTTTTAAAACAAGTCATGGATCTGGACATGGAAAACAGCTCTTCAGTGTTCATAAGAAGATGAAAGCAGGGGATAAAGATACTAATTCTTTATTACAAAATGTTGTCTCTGCAGTGGATAGTTTTTTGATTTTTTTGCCTTTGGGGGAGTCACCAATAAAAGCTTTTTGAAACTAAAAAAAAAAAAATCTCGAGTGACTCCCTATCACCTCCAGGGTCAAATATAAAATGCTCTGTTTATCATTCAAAGCCTTTACAACCCAGCCCCTTTCTGCCCTTAAAATCTTCCTATATCTTACTCCCTGACAGGCACTATTTAATCCAAGGATACTGACCACCTGATTGTTGCAGGAAAAAGATGCTACATCTCTTTTCTCAGGGCGTTTTGTCTCCCATGCCTGGAATGTTCTCCCTCCTCAACTCTGACTTCTTATTTCCTTTGCTTCCTTTAGGTCCCAATTAAAACCCCATATTTTACAGGAAAACTTTCCTAACCCCTCTTATTTCTAGTGCCTTCCCTCTGTTAATTACTTCCTATTTATCCTGTATATAGCTTGCTTAGTATATACTTGTTTACATGTTATCTCCCCAGTTGGATTGTAAGGTCCTTGAGGGCAAAGATTATCTTTTTTCCTCCTTTTATGTCCCCAGAACATAGCACAGTGTCTCTAGAACATAATAAGCACTTAAATAAACATTTATTGTCATAATAATAGTAATGACAATAATGGCATTTATGTAGATTTTTAAGATTTGCAAAAGAATATGCAAATATTAACTCATTTGAACCTCACAACTTTGGGAGGTAGAGGTACTTGTTGTTATTATCCCCATTTTATAGATGAGAAAACTGAAGCAGACAATTAGCAAGTGACTTGCCCAGAGTCACATTGCTAATATGTGTGAGGTTAGATTGTAAATAGAGTTGGCTTTGGAATCAAGATTAAGCATATTCATTGTCTCTGTATCTGACATATACTGGCTATGTAACTCTGATAATCCACTTTGTTCCCTCAAGCAATTCTTCAAGACTGTAAGGTGCAATACAGTTGCTAATCAGGATTTTTAGAGTGAATTTTCCTATAGGAAAACTCAAGGCATTAATAGTCAGGCTTGTGGACGTTTGGACAGAGGAATGAAGAAGTTTTAGAAGCTTTATTCTTTTCCCAAATGTTCAAGAAGCTATTAAATAAAACTGATGGGCCAACAAAAACCCTCAGCTGTTTATATTTTACTTAAAGCTTAGATATAGAAATAAGAGAAGAGAAAAAGTATTAGAGAGAGTTCTCTTCCCCGCCCCCTTCCTACCCCAGAAATAAATATTTGGTTCAGCTGATCTAAACCTGAGGCTGGAGAGGAGAAGCAAAGTAGAACTAACCAGTATTAAATTATCATAAACCTCATAAAACATCAAGGACCAAATACCGCAGATATCCCTACATCTGTTTTCTGTCCCTTTGGGTAAAGAAATCACAAGCTCAGGAAGTCCCTGGACTGGAAGGAAATGGTTATTTTTAGTCTGAAAGATGTAGACAATTTGTTGATTTCACAGTTTCCTTAAGGAAAACCTCAGAGGGACAGGAAATAAGCAAGGACAAGAGGCAAATGAAAGTTCTGGGCTCATGGGTTTCAAGTGGGTTTGTGTAATTGGCAAACTGCCTGCCACCATAGTAACCCAGAGAAGCTACCTATCCCTACTGTCATTCAGGAGCTCCCCCTGGTGGTTAAAAATGCTTTCACTGGGAAATGAAATTAAGTTTTCTGAATTAATGCTAAAGTAAGCCCTGCCTAGGAGTTATATAGTAGATGCACAAGATTGCTGGATTTTTGAAACTGCATTATTCATTTTAATCTATGACTGTGAAGTTTGTAGCTTCAGGAGGAAATTCCTTAAAATTATTAGGATCATTTCCTTTTGATACAATATCAATCATGTTTCTATTAAATCATTAGGGGGATTTTAAGGGGAAATCCCAGTGATTGATTTTTTCACAATTGATGAAAGTTGTCAGTAAACAATTAACAAATATGTGCTGAGTGCTCATTATATGATCAGAATTATAGAGGGTACAAGATAGGTAGAAGAGATGGTTCCTCTTCCCAAAGAGTTTACAATTGTCTAGAAGACGAAATTTTCACACAAATGACATATATAAGTCCTACAAATGAGGAAACAAGCTAAGAGAGGTTACATAATTTTCCCAGGGCCACACAGCTAGTAGTTGTCTGAAGTAGGATTGTAACTCAGGCCTTTCTAACTCTAAAACCAAAACAGTATGCATTGTGCCACCTGGCTACCAGATTATTTTACCTACAATAGGCAGTAGGCAGCAAAAGAAGCTCTTTGAATAGGGGCATGGGGTTGTGGAAGTGATATGAAGACCAGTCTGAAATCCACATACCAGATAAAGTGGTTAAGGGATACAGGAGGCCTGCTTATCAGACTGTTGCAGTTATCTAGTTTAATCCATCAATAAACATTTATTAAGGGCAAGGCCTTGTCCTAGGTGCTAGAGATATAAACACAATGTAAAACAGGCCCTGGCTTCAAAGATCATAATTTGGGTACTAAGAGCCTAAATTATTTACCTTAAGATGATATTAAAAGCATAGGTGAGCCATTTTTTGATCCAGGTATTTTGGTTGCAATATACAAACTTGGTGATCATTTCTCTACTAGATGGTCCCATGCAAAATACAGAATTGTAACCCATCCCTGTCCCCTGGGCTAACACATTCATGGAAAATTTAGATGACATGGCAGCCCTTTGGTTGAGGGTCCTGTACTTTAGAAGACCCAAGGCAAGCTAGCCCTGAAGTTGGAAGATGAAATATACCCTTGATATTCTAATTCAAAGCCCAAGGGCTGCTTGAGTCATTGCCTGCTTGGGCAAGGAGCCAGGCCACGACCTCCAAGTACAAGGCTTGAGCGTCTATCATTAATTCCATCCTCTATTATGATTCATTTGGGGCCTTGAAATCTTATATCTCTCCTTGTGAGACCATAATTGCCTTCTGATTGCCATCCCTGTGATTAATGAAGGCAAAGCCTGTGCTCAGATTCTCTCCATAAAATGTACAAGAAGCCACTCTTTAGAAACAAAACAAATAAAAAAGTCCCATAACAGGGAATGAGTGAGTGCTTCCCTGTCTGACACTGAACACACATCCTCTCCCCCCCACCCCACCCCCGAGTATGGACCCTGACAACTGAGCCATTTCAGCTAACTGTCAAGGTATAGGACTCCCAGAAATGTCCAGATACCTAAGCAGCTGGAGATGATGAGGGAAGACAGCCCATTTCAAGTCTGACCCTTGGATTAACTGTGTCGAGGCTCATTTAGATTCTATTTACACTTCACTACCTTCTGATTTTACGACATTTTTATTTTCCTAGTGATGAAAAAGCATCTTTGTCAAAATACACAACACAGAATTAGGCCTGCAGAGGAGGCCTTTATGATGCTTTCCCCTGTGCAGAAATAAGGAGGGGGAGGGGGCCCTCCTATAACTCTGGCTCTGGGAGACAGCCTCCCACTTACCTAACAGCAATTCATTCACACCACCAGATAGAAAAGATCTCACTGTTTCCATTATAAGGCCTTCTCTTTCTATGGGTGGTAATTAACTAACTGTTCTTAAATTGGGCTCCTCAAACAGCTGGCTCCATTGCCAGGTGATGGTTCAAAGCCTTCCTTGTTAGGGGCCTTTACCTTCCCAGGTTTCAATCACAGCCTGGCCAAATAGAAACTCAGTCCCTAAAGCCAAATATCCATTTTTAACATCTGTACCCTCACCTCTCCCTATATCCCTGAGCCAGAAAGATGGGTTTCCTGCTGCTGTCTTTGTGCCCGTGCTTGTAAGCTAGAGACTGATCCTGGTTAGTGGTCTACATCTGGGAGAACGGCTGACTTTATTTGGCTTCTCTCTGCCAGGTTCCAATTTACAATGTTTCCTGAAAAGAAAGTAATTCTGTATTTTTAAAAGGCTCTCACTGTCCCAGAAACACTGTAGTGGCAATCACCATGCTGCCTACCAAAGACACAAAGCACTTCAAAGGGATGGGGGGGGGGCGCTATATGGCCACAAGGTCTGTTTGGATAGCTTTGTGGAAAAAGTCTACTCATATTTTTATTTACAGATAGTTGACTTTTTTGTAGAACCCAAAGATTTAGAACTTGCTTTATGTACATTAATAATGGCTAGAATTTATATAACACTTTGAGGTATACAAAGCACTTTATATTTGCTATCTTATTTGATCCTCACATCAGCTGATTTCAGGTACTGGAGCTATTAATCTCCCCATTTGACAGATAAGGAAACTGAGGCTCTGAAAGATTCAAAACCCAGGCATCATCCTTGACTCTTCTCTCTCTCACACACATTTGCCCCCTTCCACATCCAATATGTTGCCAAGTCCTATTCATTCTACCTTCACAATATCTCTCTCCTCTGAAATAGTCACCATTCTGGCACAGGCCCTCATCACCACACACTTGGACTATTTCAACAGCCTGCCAATTTTTCTCCCTGCACCAAGTCTCTCACTACTCCAATCCATCCTCCACTCAGACGTCTAAAGGATCTTCCTAAGTATATGTCTGTGTCACAGTCTTATTCATTAAACTCCAGTAGCTCACTATCATTTACAGGGTAAAACATAAATGTCCTTGTTTGGCATTCAATGTTCTTCAAAACCTATACCCTTCTATTTTTCCAGTCTTATACCTTCGACCCACTCCCCACTCTTCAATCCAGTAACACTTGCTTCCTTCATATTACTCAAACAAGATAAAATCTCCCAACTCAGCTTTTTCACAGGGTGTCCCCCATGTTTGAAGTGTTCTTTTTCATCTCTACCCCTCAGCTTCTCTGGCTAATTTCAAGTCCCATCCAAAATCCCACCTTCTTCAAGCAACCTTCCCCAATCTCTCTTAATTCCAATGTCCTCCCTCTGATGATTTATTTCTTATTTATCCTGAACATATCTTGTCTGTACAGTGTGAGAATAAGGGTGCCACACCCTGCTGAGAAAGACATCGTGAGAACCAGGGTGACACCCACCTGAAAAGAAAGCATGTGACTAGTGTCTGGAAGCTTCCTGACATCTGGAAGTTATGTCTATTCATAGACCTCCTGTAAGTCATGTCAATCAATGAATAAGCCAATTAGTTTGGAGCTGTGTGTGGGGACTGCCCCTCTTCTGACCTCGAAGGAAGCTTCCACTGGAACGAAAGAGAAGATGTCAGTCACATGCTTTCTTTTCAGGGGGGCGTTGCCCTAGTTCACACAATGTCTTTCTCAGCAGGGGGTAGCACCCTGATTCTCACACTCTCACCTGTGCTTCATGAAGAAACATAGTTTCCTTACACAAAGCAATAATATTACCGATACTTATGACTAGCAAAGTAAAGCGAATGAAAAGGGAGAAAAGAAATTGAACACATTAACAGAGGCTAAAAGGGGCACTCCCCTTTAGCAGGTGGACATTACAAACAGAGAAAAACTAAAGGAGGCACTCCCCTTTAGTAAGTGGACATTATAAACAGTGTATGCAATGGGGAAAAGGAAAACAGGAAAATGTCCATTTAATTCTTTGGAAGTCTTTTCTCAGATTATTCTTAGGATGTCCTCTGGCTGTAGTTGCAGAATGGAAGTCTTTCAGGTGTGGATGCTGATAATCAAATAACAAGCCTCAGTTGTAAAGTTCCACGTGTGATTTTAAAGTCTTTCGGGTGTTTCAGATACTGGTAATCAGATGGAAAGTTTCCTACAAAATTGATCTTAACACAGCTTTAAATAGCTTTGTCAATGACCAAATCAAACAATGAGACTTCTCAAAAACATGTCTAAGGAAATTCAGAATCTTTTTAGAGATTTTACAATTACTGTCCAGTTGTTACACATGAAACATATAATAAAAACAAAAATTGAAACATTCTCTAAAACTTAATATTACATTCAGGAACAGGTGTGTGGTGGCAGGAGCAGGCAGAGTAGACAGATCTCCTAACTTTCAGAACTTCACGTATTCTCTTTGGAAGTATGGCTAGCTAGGTAAAGTTGGCTCTCTCTTCTCTCCTCTCCCCTCTCCCCTCACCCCTAATATATCTTAATAAATGCTTAAAAGCCTAAATTGTTGCCTAATTTATCAGTAAACTTAGTTCTCACACACACATACCCTGGGTGGGGGGGCAGATAAGACGATCACACATTAGATTTTAAACATCACAACATAGTTGTTTCCATGTTGCCTCATCCATTAAATTGTGAACTCCTTGAGAGCAGGAATTGACTGACTTTTTATCTTTCTGTGTAACCCCACTGTTTAGCACAGTGGCTGACGCAAACTAGGAACTTTAAAAATGTTTACTGACTGGCTGACTGACTGACTGAAGTAACCAGCTAAGGATAATTCACCTAAGAAGTGTCAGAAAGGGATTTGAAGAGAAGTCTTTCCCCTGACTCTAAATGTCCAAGATAAGATATTGTGTCTCATGGCCAAAAATGGAGATGACTAAGTATCCTAGCACTAGTTTATGAAATTCAGAACCCCTAACATCCTGTGACCTCCTTGCCTCTGCAGAAGTTTCATTTTAACGATACCCAATTATCTGAAGCACCTTAGTACTTTCACATTAGCCATGAGAAAAGTCATATGTTTAGCCCTACAAGACTGGGAAATATTCTTTCCTAACGAACTTGATTATTCCAAAAGAATGTATGTGATTTTTTCTCAAGGAAGATGTGAAAGACCCCAAAAACCATAATCATCACAACTGGCTCTTATTTACATAGCACAGAGCATTTACAAATATGAAATTATCTCATCTAAATCTTAAAACAACACTGTGAGGCAGGTACCACAAGGATCATTATCCATATTTTATAGATGAAGAAACCAAGTTTCAAACATATATTCCTTCATTATTGTGCTACTTTTCAGTGCCACATGGCTTAAGTTACACAAGGAATTGAATGAAAATAACTTTGAATTCAGTAAGTATTTTTTGAGTGCCCATTAATCCAGGACATTATTCTAAGCACTGGAAATTCAGAGATAAAAACCAACACAATTTCTGCCCTTAAGGAGCTTACAATCAATCAAAATCATTCTCTTTTTATTTGCTCTAAATTACAGTCCATTAAACTGATCTCCATTTATGACCAAAAGATAAAGTTTTAGAGACTAATGTTTCAAAATTCTCTAAGAACTTGAATATCCAACAGTCTCTGTTGCCCCCATTGGCAGCAAAGATGCTGTAACTATAGGCTATGGAATCCAAAGATCTGGGCTCCATTCTTGAATCTGTTACTAACAAAATGGGTGAACTCAAAAAGTTATTTGACTTCTTTGGTCTTCAATTTTCTTCTCTAAAATTAGGAGATTAGATGAGACCCAAATTGAACTGGGTCTTACAGATAGGAAAACTGACTATGAATCCAAATATTCTTGGATCACAAGATAATAGATTTGGAATTGGAAGGAACCTTTGGAATGAATGTTGTTGGTGAGGGGTAGAAATACAATGAGGCTGAATAGAAAATTATAAAAAATATTAGAATTGTGTGACCAAGTACAAGGAAAAGTGGACTGATGAAACATGCTGCACACTTTGTCAGGAAATACAGAGGTGATGGACTCAACATGCAAAACAATAAACAAATTTTGGATATGGTCAAAACAGGGTGAATTTGTTTTGCTTTACCATGCATATTTTTTCTTTATTTTTTATAGAAGAGAAGGAAACTGGAAGGAAGAGAATTAAAATGGTTGTTTATTTTAAAAAGAAAAGAGGAAAGAAGGAAGGAGGAGAGGGAGGGAGAAATGGAAAACAGAAGAAGGGACAGAGGAAAGGGAAGGTGAGAAAAAGGAGAAGGGAAGGGGAAAGGAGGGGAAAGAAAAGACCAAGGAAAAGAAGAAACAAAATGAAATGAAATGAAAGAAAACTGACCTTGGGGTCAGAGGACCTAGATTTAAATTCTATCTGTCCTATTTACTACCTTTGTGACTCTGGTCAAGTCATATGTAATCTCCCTGAGCCTGTTTTCTTAAATTATTGTGTTATAGTAAGAGTATTGTGGGGGCAGCTAGGTGGTATAGTGGATAAAGCACTGGCCCTGGATTCAGGAGTACCTGAGTTCAAATCCGGCCTCAGACACTTGACACTTACTAGCTGTGCGATCCTGGCCAAGTCACTTAACCCCCATTGTCCCGCAAAAAAAAAAAAAAAAGAGAGATTATTGTGCAGTATTACCTATATTAAGATTGGACTCTGACTTCCAGGGGTGGAGCCAAGATGGTGAAGGAAAGACATTAAACACACAGAGTTCTTGACACAATTACCCCCTAAATATCAATAAAACAACCCCTGGAGCAGCAAAACCCACAAAAAAGACAAGCTGAGATTATTTTCCAGCCAAAGACAGATTAGAGGGGCCCATACTGGGCTGCAAGTAGAGGCCAACCCCATTATCGAGCTGACACAGTCCCCAGACAGGCTTTGTCAGTGAAACTTATCCCTGAGCAATAGCAATAATGTAAGATCATCTGCTGTAAGAAGCATGTTGTTATTGTCAGCAATGCAATGATCCAATGTAACTCTGAAGGATTTATGAAAATTGCAATCCATCTACAGAGAAAGAACTTATAATATCTGAAAACAGATTGAAGCATAATTTTTTTGACAATTCCTTAATCTGAAGTTTTGTTTTTATCTTTTTTCTCTCACAACCCAGCTAGTGTGGAGATGTTTTCCATGATTACTCATGTATAACTTCTATTGGATTGCTTAAATTCTTGGGAGTGGGGGGTGGGAAGGGAGGGAGGAAGAGAAGTTGGAACAAAAAGTTTTAAAGAATTGACGTCAAAATTTGTTTTTTACATATAATTTGGAAAATTCTAAACAGAAAAAAAAAGATTGGATTCTATTCATCCCAGGTCTAATTCATTCCCTGATAAAAAAAATAGATACTTCCCAGCTCAACTCTTACTTCCTCCTTGAGGCCTTCCACCCTAGAGCTCGCTTAATGTTCTCTTTTGTCACTTGTAATCTCAATCATGTGAATAAAGGCACTGAGCCAGAGCTACTCAGAGATTAACTATATAGTGGTGTTGTTTTTTTCTTTCTCTTTTTCTTTTTCGAGGGGCATTGAGGGTTAAGTGACTTGCCCAGGGTAACACAGCTAGTAAGTGTCAAGTGTCCGAGGCCGGATTTGAACCAGGTCCTCCTGAATCCAGGGCCAGTGCTTTATCCACTGCGCCATCTAGCTGCCCCTCTACTACATAATTTTAAAACAAAGAGCTGATACCCTTTTCCTCCTCTCTCCTTTCCCCCATCTCCTCCTTCCCCTCTTCTCCCCCTCCCCTCCTCTCCCTTCCCCTCTCTGTCCCCTTCTTCCTCTTCCCTCCCCTCTTCCCACCCCCATCCCTCCCTTCCCAGCCTAGACCATGCAATGGTGGAGGGGCCGAGGCGGACATCACGGGGCTGTGCCAGGACCTGTTCTCCAAAATGGCCACGTACCTGACAGGCAAGCTGATGGCTACCAGTGAAGACTATAAACTTTTGGAAAATATGAACCAACTGACTAGCTTGAAGTACCTAGAAAGAAAAGATACTGCAGTAAACATAAGTAGAAACCTAAAGGACTTAAACCAGAAATAAGCAGCACTTCAGCCTTATCTGGATCAAATCACTTTAATTGAGGAGCAAGTAGCAGCTCTTGAGAAGGCAGCCTACGAGTTGGATGCATATTCAAAGAAACTAGAAGCAAAGTACAAGAAGTTAGAAAGACGATGAATGATTCTTCAGCAAAAAGACGGACTCCAGGAATGACTGTGACGGGGGTATTGGGCTGGGATGCTTCGACTCCATAAAGGGAAGCCGCCTGGCTGATCCCCGGAGGGTCCCAGCCCCAGCGCTTTGCTTGGATGAGTGAATGGCCTCCCCCTGACGTTCCCCTAAAACTCTGCCCTGACCTTCGTCCGATCGTGTGCTTCGTTGTATGCCCTGGACCAAGGCTCAGACATCAGGATCAACCCCAGCCGGAGCAGGCAAGGAGGGAGGGTCCGGGCTCCAGGATCCTGACTCCTGGCTCCTCCCCAACCCCGTTCCTCATAGGGCTCCTCTTTGACTGTTCTGAATGTGCTCCTCCCCATCTCCCCTACACGTTCTTGAACTTGGATAATAAATGCCAATTTCTAAAATTAAAAAAAAAAAAGACAAAGAGCTGACATTGACATGTTACCAATAGGGCACTGCACTGTAACCAGTGGGGCAAGGGAATATGATGGTGTGGGCCACTGGAATTAGGATAGTCTCTGAAATGCCTAATAAGGAATGAGGAAAAAAGGAAGCAGGAGCAGGGAGCTAGGGAGCTTAACCCTTACTATACTACACTAAGCAAGTCAGGAGAGGGCAAAAGAGGCAATGCCTGATATGTGGGACAATTAAATCTTAGCATTAATGCATTATGAACTGTCATGGGGTCTAGGGCTAAACCAGTTTCACTGAGTTTCACTGACTCCCAATTAAGGAAATGAAAGAGGTCAAAGATGTGTAGACTAAGAAACCTCAGTCTTATATATCTTGACTATTTTCTTCTAAAAGGGGATTGTAAGGTAATGGACATAGCAAGCTATGGATAATAATCACAATGAATAGAATTTAATGAATATTAAATGACAGAAAACAACTGCTTATTGATATCAAGTTCATTTCAGAAGCAACGGTATTACTAGCATAGTTGATCAGCAAAGGTAGAATTTAATAAGAGATTAGACATAAGGATTAAAATGATTGAGAAGACATGTTATACAGCTATAATATTACTTAAAAACAACATGTGACCGCAATTCATGGTATCCTGAAATGTTTATGTTTATTGATCATTAAGTCTTTAATATCAGGACCTAGGCAGCTAAGGGCAACTCAGTTTCACCATGGATACACAGAGCCCAGGGCCTGATATCAGGAAGATCTGAGTTCAATATAGGCTTAGTCAGGACCCTGAACAAATCACTTAACTTCTGTCTACCTCAGTTGCTTCAACTATAAAATAAGAATCTTCATAGCATCTGCCTCACAGGGTTGTTATGAGGATAAACTGAGTTTATATTGACACAGCACTTAGCACAGTGCCTGACACATATTAGGCCTTTAATAAATGTTTATTTTTTTCCTTTTACTTCCTCTGCTATAAAAGAAATTTTCAAAAAGCTCAACCACAGCCTATTTGAACAAGTGATTGATTCTAAAAAAATGGGAAAAAATTTAAAGACATGCACCCTGATTATGACCATTTCATAGAAGTTTAACTGGTTTCAATAATAATCACCAAAGTGAAGGGACCAGAAGAACACAACAACTACCTCATCCCAAGTAGAGACACATGGTAGTCATGGGAAACATCTCAGGATGGAAGATTATGAAAATTAGTCCTTTACCAAGAGTGAAAAGCAGTGGAGAAAAAGAGCCTGTAGAAAATCTGATGGGATCATCCCCAAAGCATTTATAAATGAAGTTGAAAGGAAGACGAATAGGCATGAACAGAATTGTCTGTATTCTGTAAGGATCTATTTTCATCCTAACAATAGCAGAACCCACACACTGAGATACTACTACATCAGTGCCTGATGTGCTATGTGACGAAGGGGAAATGGCACAAAATCAGCTCAAGTCAGTAAAAGCAGCTGGTCCAGAATACATACTAAGATAAGAAAGACATAAAAGAGGTGAGACAATTTAAAGTTCACTCAGAAAAAATTTCAAGATGGCTACAGAAGTAAAAAATTATAAATGAAATGAAAAAAATCACAAATATTTTGATAACCAAAAACATTGCTGAAGAAGGAAAGGATAACTATTGATTCAGTTGCCTGTTTGCTCATCTTCATGAAATCTTGATTGGAATAACATGAGTATGCATTGATTACCCTCTATTCAAACAAAAAGAGTAATTAACCAACAATCATGTGCCTACTATGTGCCAGATACTGTGCTAAATGCAAAGGAAATCAAAAGGCTTGCCTGGATAGTTTTCAATAGCATAACACAGCTTCAGTCATAGAGCTGACTCAGTAGTGAGGAAGATAAAAAATTTTGCTGTGATCATCATCATCAATCATCATCATCATCATCAATAACAATAGCATTTATATAGATCTTCAAGTTTCCAAAGTACTTTACAAATATTAACTCATTCAATCCTTAAAAGAACCCTAGGAACTGTATAACTGGCTTGCCTAGGATCACACAACTAACACGTGCCTAAGCCTGAATTTAGACACGGGTCTCCTTCATTATAGATCCAGTGTTCTATCCCATACACCAAGAGAGAAAACCCTAATTTCAGAGCCTCTCCTTCAAAATGATGTTGCTTCTATATATTAATATCCCTCCAGAGTCCTTAATAAATGCTGGCACAGAGCAGAAAAACAGCTATTTCAAGTAAATCTGTTTAGCAATTTACCCGGATAAAGTCAAAACAGATTAAGAATACATTATGGGGCAGCTGGGTGGCGCAGCGGATAGAGCACTGGCCTTGGATTCAGGAGGACCCGAGTTGAAATCCAGCTTCAGACACTTGACACTAGCTGTGTGACCCTGGGCAAGTCACTTAACCCTCATTGCCCCTCAAAACAACAACAACAAAAGTTTAGGGGCAGCTAGATGACGCAGTGGATAGAGCACCGGCCCTGGATTCAGGAGTACCTGAGTTCAAATCCGGCCTCAGACACTTAACACTTACTAGCTGTGGGACCCTGGGCAAGTCACTTAACCCCAATTGCCTCACTAAAAAAAAAAGAATACATTATGGGGGCAGCTAGGTGGCACAGTGGATAAAACACTGGCCCTGGATTCAGAAGGACCTGAGTTCAAACCCAGCCCTGACACTTGATACTTACTAGCTGTGTGACTTTGGGCAAGTCGCTTAACCCTCATTGCCCTGCAAAAAAAAAAAAAATACATTATGCCCACATTAAGACATGAATTTGTAAGGTAGCCTGTTGAATTTTTTCATTGACGCAGATAGACAATGAGATGAGGCCAATAAAAGGGGAAGGTTGAGCTGGATACTGTGTATGAAATTCACTAGCTTTGGGGCATCTAGCTGGCACAGTGGATAAAGCACTGGCCCTGGATTCAAGAGGACCTGAGTTTAAATCCAGCCTCAGGCACTTAACACTAGCTGTGTGACCCTGGGCAGGTCACTTAACTCTAATTGCCCCCCCCCACCACCAAAAAAAAGAAATTCACTAGCATTTCCAATGATCCTAAGTCACTGCCTGACATTTTCTGGAGCCAGTATCCTGAGCTCAGAATAATCAAAATTGCAGATGAACTGGAGGACAATGCAAGGGTACATGGTGGGCAAACATGATCTCTAAGTGTTGTCAACAATGATTTGAGCACATGATGTGGAATAAAAGGCATCAAGGAAAGCTAGAGGAAGGCATTATGGTATAGTAAAATGAGTTTTAGATTTGGAGTCAAAGGAGTTGGGCGTAAATCATGGCTTTTTCATTTTCTATTGTCCTTTTTTGTTTGTTTTGGTTTGGTTTGGTTTGTTTTTTGGGGTTGTGGTTTTTTTTTGTTTTTTGGGGTTTTTTTGGTGAGGCAATAGGGGTTAAGTGACTTGCCCAGGGTCACACAGCTAGTAAATGTTAAATGTCTGAGGCCAGCTTTGAACTCAGGTACTCCTGACTCCAGGGCCAGTGCTCTATCCACTGCACCACCTAGCTGTCCCTACTCTTTCATTTTCTACCTCAATGACCACATTAGTCCCCAGTTTTCTCAACTGTAAAATGACAGGGAAAGATCAAATAATCACTACTATTCCTATGAACTCTAAATTTATAACTTTTTATCTAAGAAGCTGGTCAACCAGCATAAAAAAGGATAACAGGCCAAGGATCATACTGCATTCCTGAAATGTTCAAAGAATAAGCTAAAAATATAAGACATCTGGGCAGCTAGGTGGTACAATGGATAGAGCACTGGCCCTGGATTCAGGAGGACCTGAGTTCAAATCTGACCTCAGATACTTGACACTTACTAGCTGTGTGACCCTGAGCAAGTCACTTAACCCCAATTGCCTCACCAAAAAAAAAAAAGTTAAAAAATATGACATCCAAGCAAATAGATATTAATGGTTGAGCAGTCTATAACCAAAAAACAAACAAACAAACAAAAAACTGTGGGAAAAGCTGTTGTTTAACAAATGTACTTGCGAAAATTGATTAGAGAGAGGTTTCCCTTGCAAAATCCTCAGAGTATTCAGAAACCCACAGCAGGAATGGTGGAAAAGCCTATGAGTAGAAGCAATCAGTCAAGACACATCAGTCAAAACACCTCAGGACCAGCAGGGCTAAGGTACAGAGCACTCTGTCCTAAGATGTCATAGAGGTCCCTGAAGATCCAACATTCTCAACCTCTAAAATCCAGGGCCAACTAATCCTGAGAGGTAGA
The DNA here is from genome assembly GCF_019393635.1 of Dromiciops gliroides. Lineage (NCBI taxonomy): Eukaryota > Metazoa > Chordata > Mammalia > Microbiotheria > Microbiotheriidae > Dromiciops > Dromiciops gliroides. Next base: position 67,960,647 of record NC_057862.1, read on the forward strand.
AGAAAAAGTGATCAATACTCATTTATGAAGTGCTTGGGGTGCCAGTGGAGCTGCGTTAAGCACTGGTATGTGAAGATAGCTAAAAATACTATCTCTGCCCTCAAGGAGGTAATATTCTGAGAGACAACATACAGTGAACTAGGTTACTGTCTACAAGACTGAGTAGATGGAGAGTAATTGGGAAATAGAGTGTTATGTGCAAAGAACAGCAAGCAGGCTAATGTTTATGGATCATAGACTATGTGGAGGGAAGTAACATCTAAGAAGTGGAAAGTAGGAAAAGGATAGGTCATGTAGTGTGGGCATTTGTATTTGATCTTATAAGTCATAAGGAGCTCTATAAGACATAGTAGAGGGCCAGCTAGGTGGCACAGTGGATAGAGTACCAGCCTGTATTCAGAAGGACCTGAGTTCAAATCCAGCCTCAGACACTTAACACTTACCAGTTGTGTGACCCTGGGCAAGTCACTTAACCCCAATTGCCTCACCAAAAAAAAAAAAAAAAACAGTAGAGGATGATATGATCAGACTTGTACTTTAGGAAAACTCTTTAGCAGCTAGTTCAGGATGTATCACAGTGGGTAGAGATAAAGAAGCTTATTGCAGTAATTCAGGTATAATGTAACAAAGACCTGAACTAAGGATTGTGGCTGAATATGTGGAGAAAAGAAGATATCTATTAGAGATGTTGTTAACATAGAAATAGCCAGACTTGACAACAGATTGAATATATAGAATGAGTGCAAGTCACAGATGACACGAAGATCATGAGCCTGAATGACTCAGAGAATGGTGGTGCCCCCAGTAGTAATAGGAAACTTGGGAAGATGGGAGGGTTTAGAGAAAAAAGACACTGAATTCTATTTTGGACATAATAAATTTGAGTTGTCTATCAAAGATCCAAATTGAGATTCCCAAAAGATTTATGATGTGAAACTGGAGTTCAGAAAAGTAGAACTGGATAAAGATATAGGGAGAGAGAGAGAGAGAGAGAGAGAGAGAGAGAGAGAGAGAGAGAGAGAGAGAGAGAGAGAGAGAGAGAAAATATGTATAGGGATGATACAGAAGATCATGGTTATATCAATAATAATCAACCAGTGTTACCCCACCAAAAAATTTTAGGAAGTAAGGCTTTATCCAGCACCACACTATGATTCAGGAAAACAAAGTGTTTCTTCCTGACTTTTCCAGTTCTGTCTAGTGACTGTTATCTGGACCACTATTTCATGAAAAGAACAGGCTAAAAGACCTTTACTCCTGGCTCTATATATTCTCTGGCTTCCTCTACTCCATCACCAGTAGATTTGTTTCTGCAAGGATATCTTCCCCTATTAGAATATAAGCTCATTGAGGGTAAGTGACATCTTATTTGCTTGTATTTATATCACCAGCACTTAGCACAGTATCTCATGCTAGTATATGTTTAATAAATGTTTTATCTAACTATGTATCTATCTAAATACACTATGACATAGGCTATTATAAAGAATTATAACTGATCTAGAGATGCTCAAACATTTAACCTAGAAAGAGCAAATCACTCCATAACAATGAAGAAATGAAGAAAGAGGTTTTTAAAATGAACTAAAAGCTCTAGTGGGAAAAATTTGAAGGAGAATAAATAACTTTAGAACAAGACTGATACACTTAATCCAATTAATGGATTCCCTGAAAATTAGAAGAGGCCAAATGGAAATCAGTATTATATAAAAAAGCAAGAACTATTAGAAAAAAATCAATAGACTAAAATAGAAGAAAATGTAACGTATCTTTCATAGAAACAACTGACCCAGAAAATAGATCAGTGAGAAATAATCTAAGAATAATTAAATTAGGCAGAGCCAAGATGACAGAAGAAAGGCTGTGACTCTCTTGAGCTCCTGATAAACCCATTTACATACTCCAAAAATAATGCCACAAGACAATTCCTGGAGTAGCATAACCCACAAAAGAACAGAGTGAGACTATTTTCAAGCCCAAGACAGCTTAATTAAGCAACTGGGATCACCTGCTATTCAGGGTGAGAGAGGAACTCAGAAGGCGGTGCAGATCCAGCCTGAGGCAGGCTACTCCTTCAGAGCCTCAGAATCTTCAGCAGCTACTTCTGAAACTTGGCTCACGGCCCAGTGAGGGGGTTCAGTGGCTGGCAGTGGGGAAATAGCTGCAATCTCTGCTGGAGCTAGGGTAGAACATCCATATTCTGAACCAGTAAGCAGAGTCGAGTCTGCCCCAGTGGGGGAAGGGCACAAGCACGCCAAGCTTCCAACCATAGAGAATCAGATTTAAATCAAACTTCTGTTTCTGGGTTAAAGAGAAGGCAGGTCATGGTTACTTACAGGCCAGGCGGGCCGAGAAAGTGCCTAATCGCACCTCCTGGGACCCACTGTAGCTTGGGTCAGTATATCCTGGAAGCAGCACTATACATGAAGGAGTTAAAAGCCAAGAAATAGGCAGTCAAGGTGAGCAGGCAGAGAAAACAGGAGAATATGGAAAGCTTCTTTGGTGGCAAGGTAGATCATAATACACCCTCAGAAGAAAAGAATAACAAAGTCAAAGCCCCTACATCCAAATCTTCCAAGAAAAATATGAATTGGTCTCAAGCCATGGAAGCACTCAAGAAGGACTTTGAAGAGAAAGTAAGAGAGGTAGATGGAAGATATAGAAAGGTAGAGGGAAAAATGGAAAGAGAAATGAGAACATTGCAGGAGGGCCATGGAAAAAAGTCAAGAGCTTGAAAGGCCAAATGGAAAAGGAGTTACATAAACTCTCTAAAGAAAATCATTACTTAAGAATTAGGGTAGAGGGGGCAGCTAGGTGGCGCAGTGGATAAAGCACTGGCCCTGGATTCAGGAGCACCTGAGTTCAAATCTGGTCTCAGAAAATTGGACACGACACTTACTAGCTGTGTGACCCTGAGCAAGTCACTTAACCCTCTATGCCCCATTAAAAAAAAAAGTGTTTAAAAAAAAAGAATTAGGATAGAGCAAATAGAAGCTAAAGACTTTATAAGAAAACAAGACAAACTAAAGCAAATCCAAATGAATAAAAAAGTAGAGGGCAAAATGAAATATCTCCTTGGAAAAACAGCTGACTTGGAAAATAGATCCAGGAGAGCTAGTCTGAAAATCATTAGACTACCTGAAAACCATTATCAAAATAAAAACTTAGACATTATCTTCCAAGAAATTGTCGGGGGGAATTGCTCTGGTATTCTAGAAGCAGAAGGTAAAATGGAAATTGAAAGAATGCACCAATCACCTCCTGAAAGAGATCCAAAAAGGAAAATTTCCAGGAATATTATAGCCAAATGCTAGAGATCCCAGGTCAAGAAGAAAATATTGCAGGCAGCCAGAAAGAAGGAATTCAAATACTGTGGAGCCATAGTTAGGATAGCACAGGATCTAGCAGCTTCTATATTAACTAACTGGAGGGCATGGAATATGATATTCCAGAGGACAAAAGAATTGGGATTACGTATCCAGCAAAACTGTGTATAATCATGGGGGGGGGGAGGGGAGGGGGGCAGGGATGGGACTTCAATTAAAAAGAGGACTTTCAGGCATTCATGATGAAAAGACCTGAACTGAATAGAAAATTTGACTTTCAAATACAAGATCCTAGAGAAACATAAAAAGGTAAAAAGGAAAAAGGAATCATGAGGGATATTAAAAGGTTAAACTGTTTACATTCCTACATGGGAAGATAATACTTCCAACTCATAAGAACTTTCTCAGTATTAGGGCAGCTGAAAGGAATATACTTAGACAGAGGGCACAGGTGTGAATTAAATAAGTAGGGATGGTATCTGTAAAGCATTTATTTTTTGTTTATCCTTGTTTTTGGTGGGGCAGGCAAGGTGGGGTGGTTTATATCTGGGGCCAGATGTGGACTCGGGGCCTCCTGGGTCCAGGGCTGGTGCTTTTTCCACTGTGTCAACTAGCTGACCCATGATGACATCTTCAAATGAAGTTAAGGGGTCAGAGGAATGCACTGGAAGAAACAGAAAGGGGGAGGTAGAAGGTGGTAAAGCAGCTCACATAAAAGAAACAAGAAAAAGCTTATGGAGTGGAGGAGAAGATGGGGATGGAGCGGGAGAGTGAGTGAGCCTTACTCTCATCAGAATTGGCTCAAAGAGGGAATAACATACACATGCAAGTGAGTATAGTAATATATTTTGCCCTGAGGGAAAGTGGGAGGGGAAGAAGGCAAGGTGGGGAGAGGTGAAGAAAGGGAGGGCAGTTTGGAGAAAGGGGAAATAAAAAGAGAAACACTTTTGAGGAGGGATAGGATAAAAGAAGATGGAAAAAAGAGTAAATATCAAGTGGAGGGAAGTGAATGGAAGATAATAGAGTTAGCAATAGTAACTGTGAAAGAAATGATGAGCAGGATGCTATCAGAAGGATATATGAAAAATGCAAACCATCAACAGAGAAAGAACTGATGTTATCTGAATACAGATTGAAGTATAATTTTATTTGTTAATTCCTCTTTCTAAAGTTATTTTGTCTATTTTCTTTCACAACCTGACTACTATAAAGATGTTTTGCGTGACTACACATTTATGACTTATATTGAAGTGCTTGATTTCTTAGGGAGGGTTGAGGAGGGAGGGAGGAAGAAAATTTAGAACACAAAGTTTTTTAAAAAATCAATGTGGAAAAAATTATTTTTTCTTTACATGTAATTTGGGGAAAATTCTAAATAAAAAATTAAAATACTAAATGAGTAAATAAAAAAAGAATAATTAAATTACCTGACAGCCTTCCTCTCTGCCCCTCCAGTCCCCCCCCAAAAAAAAGGTCTTCACAGTGTATTCCAATAATTCATAAATGAAAACTCCACAAATGTTGTAACCAAAATCCAAAGCTTTGTGTCAAAGAAAAAATATAACCAGCAGCCAGAAAGAGAATTCAAGTGCCAAGGAACCACAGTCTAAGATCACACAAGACCTGGCAGCTTCTGGGGGGGGGGGGAGAGAAAGAGACAGAGAGACAGAGAGCACACCCCAAAGCAAAAAAGATAGCTGTATAATCAAGAATAATTTACCCTTCAACACTGAGTACAAACCTACAGTGTGGAAATGGACCTTTAAAGCATTCATGATGAAAGACCAGATCTGAGTAGTAGCTTTCAAATATCAATACAAGACTCAAGAGAAACCTAGAAAGATAAATTCATTTGAGCAAATGGAAGGGGCTATATGATGATATAGTGTTACCATTCTAAGGGGGGAGAAGAAATAAGTATCCCTTCAGAAGCTTAATATCTTCAAAGAGTATTGATGGACAAAAATAAGAAAAATAAAGGTCATAGGAATGAAATGGTTCTATTCTGAGGGTTTTAGATAAAGAAGGAAAAGGGAGAATAAAGTAATACAATAATGGAGAAAGGGGGAAGAAGTGGGTAAGCACTTAGTAATTACCATAAGTGGGATGCATGAGAAATCTACAAACATGGACAAAGTGGTGGGGATGGGTCTATGATCAAATGAATGTCACTCTTATCTAAAATATAGGAGTGTTGAAGAAAGAGATCGAAAGAAGGGAGTTTGTTTTCAAAACAGGAAACTCAACAGGGAAACAGGTAGAGGATGGAAGAAAGAATACAGTAACAGAGAGTGAATAGGATCAAGAAAACATATTTCCTGATACTTAAGAGAGAATGAAAAGGGAAAGGAAAAAAGAAAAGGACTGGGAGTGTCTTTCAACTAGCAAAAACCAGTATTGTAAAGAAAAATAACTGTGAAAGATTTAAAACTCTGATCAAAGCAAAAAACAATCATGTCTCCAGAAGAGCTATAATGAAGCTTTCGATTCACTTAATCACAAAAGAGTTCTATGTCCAAGGTATAGGAAAAGATATAGATTTTTTGATGTGGTCACTGTGGATTTCTTTTGTTTCACTATGCTTTGTTGTTACAAGAGGGGTTTTTTGTTATTTTTTAATGTTTTAATAGGCAAAAGAATGATAGTGATAGAGGAGGAGGAGGAGGAAAAGGAGAAGGAAGGAGAAAGGAAGGAGGAGGAGGAAAAGAGGAGGAGAAGGAGAAGAAGAAGAAGAGAGAGAAGGAGAAGAGGGAGGAGGAGGAGAAGGAGAAGGAGAAGGAGGAGGGGAGGAGGAGGAGGAGGAGGAGGAGGAGGAAGAAATTTCTATTATAAAGAGGAAATTACTTTTTCTATAAGAATTAAGAGAATAAGTTATTGTTTTGGGTTTTTTTGTTGTTGGTTGGTTTTTGGTTTTGGTTTTGGTTTTGGGGTTTTGGGGTTTTTTTGGTGTGGGGCACTGAGGTTTAAGTGACTTGCCTAAGGTCACACAGCTAGTAATTGTCAAGTGTCTGAGGCCAGAATTGAACTCAGGTCCTCCTGAACCCACAGCCAGCATTTTATTCACTGCACCACCTAGCTGCCCAAGAGAATAAGTTATTAAGAACACAACAAAAAGTACATTAAATATTTCTGCACAATGAAATACATAGAAAATATTACTGGTAAGATATCACAAGACCAATAAAAAAGCATCTAAAATATATAAGAAGCTGTCAAAAATTTTCAGACTTCTCCTGGTCCCCAGTGGAAAAAAAAAATCAAAGAACGTGAACAAATGATTTATAAAAGAGGAAGCACAAATTGATAATAATCACTTGAAAAATACTCAACCTCACTGATAATCAAAGGCATGGAAATTAAAATGACTTTGTTGTAGTGCTTCAAATATAGCAAATTGGCAAAAGTAGCTAAAAGCAATATAAATTAATGCTGTCAGGGTTGTGGAGAAACAGGTACATTCATTTATTACTGGGTGGAATTGCAAACTAATAGAATCTTCTTAGAAAGCAATCTGGCACTAAGCAGCAGAAGTTATAAAAATACCTTTGACCCAATAATTTCATTGCTGGAATTATACCCAGATATTTTTTAAGGAGAGCTAGCTGTTCAAAAAATTTTATTGCTGCTTTATTTATAATTGAAAGGAAAAAATGGGAGACATCTAAATGTTCTGCTACTTGGGAATGGTTAAATAAATGGTAGTAAACTAATATAATGGAATATTATAGTGCAAATAAGAAAAACAAGTATGAGGAATGTAAATGAATCTGGAAAGACCTTTAAGAAATAATGCGGGGCAGCTAGATGGTGCAGTGGTTAAAGCACCGGCCCTGGATTCAGGAGTACCTGAGTTCAAATCCGGCCTCAGACACTTGACACTTACTAGCTGTGTGACCCTGGGCAAGTCACTTAACCCCCATTGCCTACAAAAAAAAAAAAAAAAGAAATAATGCAAAGTGTTTGGGGAGTGGGGTGAAGAGGGAAACAACCAAAACATAGTGCATACTAACTATAACCACATAAAAGGAAAATTGAATGGGAATAAAGAAGAAAATAGAAAGCTGGGAGAGATTTACAGAAAGCAACAAAAGTTACCAATCAATAAGTCGATCAGCATGTATTTATTAATTGCCTACTATTTGCCTATTATCTAGGTGGCACAGTAGATAGAGTACTGGGCTTGGAATCAGGAAAACCTGAGTTCAAATCCAGCTCCTAACACTTATTAACTGTGTGACTATGCAAGTCACTTAACATCTGGTTGTTTTAGTTCCTTCCCTATAAAATGGAGATTATAATAGTGGCACCTACCTCCCAGGGTTGTTGTGAGGATCAAATTAGACAATAATTGCAAAGAACCTAAGTGTAGTACCTGACACATATTAAGCTCTATATAGGATAGAGTCTGAGTGACAGTCTTAAAGAAAGGAATACATGAGTTCAAATTGTAACTCATATAAGATAATGTCTATCATATTAAAAAGTTAGCATTTAAAGATAATTTTAAAGTTCACAAAACACTTTATATATACTATCTCACTTGATCACAACAACCATGGGAGGTAAGTGCTTTTATTATTCCCATTTCCCAGATGGGGAAACTGAGGCAAGCAGAGGTGCATAATTTGCTCACAAACATGCTTGAACTACACATCAATCAACTGTCTCTATTATTATATTAAAATATTCTCTACCATTTTGTTTTTACCATTTCATTGGTTCCTATATATTTATCCTATCTCCCTAACTGGATTACATGGTTTACAGAGGACAGGGACTAAGTTTTTTATCCTCAGTTGACTACATTGCTCAGTTACATATGTATATTGTGTGTGTTTTCACAAAAATTCTTCATGATGAGATTGACTGGTTTATTAGGAAATCCACTGAATTGGGAGCATTGAGAGAAGAATTTCAGGTATAATGCAATTCACAAGTAAGCAAATGATATGTACTATGCTATGGCTTAAATATGTTATAACTTTTTGAACTATTCTGGCAATCAGGAGACAATCAGAGACTGTTCTATTTCCAACTCATAGTCATCTTAGACAAGTCATTTCTGCTCTCAGCCTCAGTTTGCTTAAGTATAAAATGAGGGCATTAGAATAGATTATTTCTAAAGTCCATTCCTCTCCCATCCCACCACTGAATTTCACCAGCAAGTTTTAATTCTCCCATGTAATTTATTTGCAGGCTCATATTAGATGTCACTACACTGCTATTGTCTGCCTTAAATAAATTCACTCAGATAAGCTCTTTAATATACAGATTCACAGTATGATCTGCTCCCCTACCAAGTAAATAGTAAATATGCATAAGCAAATACACATTCTTTGCTGTAGATAAGAAATGCTGATAAATACTTTAGGGACTAAAGTATTTACATATTGCTGTTAACACTGCTATATGCCAAATCCAAGGATGGAAGAATTTCATTACTTTGGGTTGCAACAGCTGAAAGACCAAGTCATTCAAAGTGAGAATGTGAAGGGAAGGTTGCCAAATCTGAAATTTTATCATGAGGAACAGAGGATCGTGTGTAAGGGTAACCAGAAACACAAATATTGACAGCACTGAACGAGGTCTGCAGAACTCAACAGAAAAAGAGAGAGAGATGGAAACTTGTTTCTGACTTGTTCAACAAAAAGGTTGACATTCCTGTACATTAAGTTTCAAGTTTCAGAACTGTTAGAAGTCCCAGAATTGCCAAGGACAAAGAAACTTTAAGAGTTAGACTGGCTCAGAGATCCTGACCTGGTAAGTATATTTTATTCCCTTCCCTGAGGGTAGGACTCTTTTCAGTACAAAACTTCACTTTGTAAATCTTCACAGAGGAGTGACTGGTCATTTAATCCCCTGGAGAAAGCAGCATGAAACAGGCTTTCATATCAACTTTTTAAGACCAATTCATTTGGGAGAGGGAAACCCCAGGATACAGTCTTGTATGAAGGAGACAGTGAACCCAGGACCTCAACTGCATGGAAAAAAGATTCCAGGACAACACCATGAAGTACATACCCACTTCTGACAGGAACCCAGAGGATCATCAAGCAGAAGCAACCTAACAACTTAACTAGGGTATGGCCACTAAGAAAATAAAGATGGACACTTGGTAGCTTCCTATGTTAATTAAACATTTTTTTGCTATGTGTTTAGATCATATTTCTTTAGTAAACTCTGAATATGTTCTATAGTAAGAAAGTAAAGAATCATTCAGCCTTACATTACCTTACAGGGCTTAACCTCTTATTAATATTGAATGATGATATCATAATAAAAATCATAACAATAACTGGTTTTAAGACAGTTTAGTAGAATAGCTACAGAACCTATCCTTGGAGTTAGGAAGACCTTACTATTGATGTATCCTGTCTTTGTGACCATGGGCAAGTCATTCAATTGCTTAGTGGCTCAGAAAATTCCCTAAAGCAAAAAACAGCTGAATTGCAGAACTGCATTAGTGGAGAGGGCTTCCACAGCCCAGGGAGTTTACCACCCTGATGAAATTGCAGTACAATGGAAGTAGCACTGGTTGTGGAGTCAGCTGCCTTGGTGACCAAAGACAAATCACTTAACATTCCTGTACTTTAGTTACCTCTACTGCAAAACAGAGGGAGTTAGACACAACTCTAATTATCTAATCAATCACAAGGTCAGAAGAATTAAAAGAAAATCATCATCTCTTCCTTAGAATTTGCCATGTGGTACATCAGACAGAGCCCTAGGACCAGAGTCAGGAAGAGAGAATTCAAATCCAGCTTCAGATACTTGATAGCTACATGCTCCTAGACAAATCACTTAATTTCTCTATGCCTCAGTTATTATAAAATGGGGATGATAATAATAACTTTTACTTTTGCAGATAATTTCTGCAAAGAGATTAGCATAGTGTCCGGAATGTAGTAGGTGCCATATAAATACTTATTCTTTTCTCTTCCTTCACCCAAATGCAAAAACTGAGATTTTGTTTGTTGTAATGTTGTGTCCAACTCTTCATGATCCCATTTGGGGTTTCCATGGCAAAGACACTGAAGTGGTTTGCCATTTCCTTCTCCAGCTCATTTGACAAATGAGGAACTGTGGCAAACAGGATTAAATTACTTACCCAGGGTCATAGCTAGTAAGTATCTATGGCCAGATGTAAATTCAAGAAGAGGAGTCTTCCTGACTCCAAGCCCAATGCTCCAAACACTATGCCATCTAGCTGCCCAAAAAGGTGGCATGAATGGTATCCATATAAGCTGGAGTTCTTTAATTAAATTCAGTGGTGAAAATGGTTGGGAAGGTGGTCAAAGTAATTGTTTCTTCCCTCTAAGAATAGTTGGACTATACAGCATAGAAAGCATCATGTCTTCTGACACTTAAAGTGACCTTTCATCAAATCTCTGCTCAAGAAACTTTCCCTTTTCACCATGGCCTAGTATGATATAGTGAGGGAAAAATACTGGACTGAAAGTCAAGAAGAATCTGAGCATAAATCTGGTGTCCAATAGTAATGTCTTTATGACTGTAGACAAATTAGCATACCTTTAGCCTGAGATTAGAGAAAAGAATAGAAGGTAAAGGAAGAGAAAGGGAAAAAGGAAATATATATATATATATATATATATATATACACACATATATATATATACATACACACACACACACACACACACATATATAGCACCTATTAAGTGTCAGGCACCATGCTAAGTGCTTTACAAATATTATCACACATTATTTCACAACCCTATGAGGTGTGTGCTATAATCCACATTTTCAGTTGAGGAAACTGAGGCAATCAGATGTTAAATATTTTTCCCAAGGTCACACTGCTAGTGTGTCTAAGACTGGATTTGAACTCAAGTCTTCCTTACTCCATGCCTGTGCTCTATCCACTAAGCCTTTTATTCTGTTTACCAATCCGCAAAATAAGGATAATAATTCTTATAATTCCTATCCCTCGGGGATATTTGAGACCATAATTATATGAACTGTTAAGTTCTATATAAATGTGAGCCATTGTTATCATTACTTTCTCATTCTTTCAGTGTCTCTGCTGAAGTTAAAACATCCCCTAAGATAAAGCTTCACCTTGCTTATCTACCCTATCTCCTACTACTCCCAAACCTATTGCTTTTGCCTTTAATCAGGCTGATCATCTTCATTGGCTACTATATTCACCCTGTGCTTTTCTTCAGTAGTGCTTTTCCCCACACTCAAAATGTGTCCCCCTTTATGCTTTTTAGTCCTACAATTCCACTCCAACTTCCACTGTTTTCTTATTTCCTTGAACTCCTACTGCCCTCAGAGGCTGCACTACTCAGAATATCAGTTAGTTTGTTCACTCTTTTTTTTCCTCTTTTGTATGTTTCTGTTATTTTTGACCCCAAGAAAATTAATTGAAAAGAGAGCAGGGGCTGGGCACTGTGTTTAGTGTGGTACTCACATTATGTAACCTGTGAGCTACATAGTATGTCCCATTTGAGCCTTAAAGAGAGACTACAGGTCATGGTTAGTTCCCACAAGTATCATTTTTCCCCCTACTACATGGAGAAAAGCAGGAAAAGGAGAGTTCACCAAGTCAGTAAGAGATGGACAGAAGCAACCAGAGAGAAAGACATTAATAAACTCTCAGGTCATAACCCCATTGATGTGGTGTGATGGTTGATGCTCTCCTTAACTCTATTAGATGATGAATGACAACCTGGCTATTAAAAATTAAGAATCATAGAAAAATATAATAGAGGGTGGTAGAAAGGGGCAGAGCAGAATGACCTAAGTGGAACATAATGACGAAAAATTGCATTGAGAAGGGTAGACCAGAAAGGTAATGAGCCTCTCTTCTCTTTCTTTTCAAAAAGATTCCTAAAGACTTTGTCTTTCTAGAATTGTTCCCTTTGCAAAATACATCCAAAATCTGAAATGAAAAATCTGTCAAGTATACAGTTATAACAATAGAATATAAACAGCCAAAAAGTGAAAGCCCTGGTATATTGAGAGAGACATGTAATTTCTGGATCTTGAAACTTAATTTTTACTGCAGGCTAAACGCCTTTGAAGGGAAGCAAGAAATAAAATCAATGGAGAACAATTTTAATGTTCCAAAAAAATGATATTTTCATGAGCCTGAAAAAGAATGCTCGGGCTAAATGTTTTAGGTATTCTACCTAACTTTTCCTCCCATTAGTAATGTCCATGTATTGGGAATCATTTCCCAATATACTACCTATTAAACACTTCCATGAAACAAAGGGGAAAAAAAGCAAAAAGCAAATGACAAAGCAATCATGCCTGATAGCATATGTCCCATTTCACACTTGTAAGTCACTCCTTTCTACTGAGAGGCAGGAGGCATGTTTCTAACACTTTTCTCCAGAAACAAGATTACTCATTGCAATTAATTTTAGTCCAGTGGCATTTAATGTTGTTCTTGTTGCCATTCATATTAAAGTAAAAAGAAAAAAAAACAATTCATTCTTTTTGTTTCCCTTTCCTTTCTCCCTTTTTCTTTTTCTTCCTTCTAGCATGTTTCTTTCCTATGGTAAACATTTACATTCCATTTGCCATTATTTCAAAATGAGACACTCCCTCATTATTGGAAGAAGGAATGGATGGCTCTGTATCCCCAGGTCCTGAAGGTAGAATTGGCTTGTTACAAAATATAGAGTCAACACTCAACTTATATCTTTTGATCAATTGCTTACATACTATAGTACTAATTGAGGGTCACTGAGATGATTCCTAAGCTATTCTAACTCTGCTGTTAGGAATCTTCTAATGTCACAACTACTGATAGACAACATATTACTTTCTAGCTATCAAGAGTGCATTCCAGACTGAAAATATTCATTCTAGACTAAAAGCCTGAAAAATGGGTGTTTAGAAAGGGGACAGTAATGGATCAAATAGATGGATTATAATGGTATATTTTTGTGATTAGTGGGCAGAAAAGTATTCTTTCAAAATTGATCTACCCCTTAAAAAGCAATGGCATCAGGGGCAGCTAGGTGGCACAGTGGATAGAACACTGGCCCTGGATTCAGGAGGACCTGAGTTCAAATCCAGTCTCAGACACTTTACACTTACTAGATGTGTGACCCTGGGCAAGTCACTTAACCCCAATTGCCTCACAAAAAGAAAAGCAAAGGAAAAAAAAGCAATGGCATCCCTCAAAAATAAAAAAAGGCATAGAGTTTGGACTGCACAAGATATTACTTTGTCAACAACCCTCAGGATGAGTTAAAGAACAGGCTACAGCATCTTGTATAAGAATGTAGAGGTTTAACTAGATCAGAAATGGTGGGAAGGTTTTAGAGAACACTGATACAAGACTTTCTTGTTTCTTAAATTTCTCTCTTTTCTGATAAAACAGTAATCCAGCCACCACTACATCTCTCTTTCTCTCCCTCTGGTTATCTCCCCCTATCGCCCCTCCCACTCAAAAGACCTCATGTCAGGGAAACCCAATAAGCCCTTAAGACATGTATATGATTTCCTCTTAGAGGGAATGTTTGTATGTCTATATCCTTTTTTTAATTATTAAATATTATATTCTCAATTTATATGGCATTTGAATGGATTTACATGTTTCTATTGAACTGGACCTTGCCCTACCCCCAAATCCCTACATTTTAAAAGCCCTTTAAAGTCCTCCAGATGTAGATGAGTGTGATTTTACCTCCAACTCTCAAAGGGAGATAAGGAGCAGTCTAACTTTAATAAGTTGGAATACCTGACCTGATTATTTGTGGAAATACAAAGAAAGATATAAGGAAAAATCAAACAAGCTGCTACACACACACACACACACACACACACACACACACACAGTGAGGAAAGTCACATTCATTTTATCAAATGGGATTCAGCTCATCATAATATTCCATCATTCATTTGCTCAGTGCCTGAAAATTTTTATCTGAAAAGGGGATGTTTGCAAGGGGCAGGGCAAATAACACAGTACCTAAAGCCACATTACCTAAAATTCCACTTTTAGTTATTCATTTTTCTTTTGAGTACAGAATTGTTCTCTCCATGTGGTCCCTTTTAAAATGCTAATACTCTTGGAAGGGGTCACATACTGAGTCACTCACACCTTAGTGTAGTCCTTTTTTTAATGCTAAACAGACCATGGCTAGCATGATCATATTACATACCCGAAAGAGGTAGGTACTCAAGGTTACTCTTACTAGCTCACTTTTTTCTGAAGTGAACAGGTCAAGAACAGAGATAATATTTTCACACCCTATTCATTTTACAGCCCCAAAGGCTAGAATACTGAGTGAGAAACATACCTAGAAAAGCTTATAATTTGAGAATATCCAGAGCCAGAAAGTTCCATTAGAGCCATCTAGTCAACTTCCACATTTTACAGATTAATACACCAAAGCATAGAGAGAAATGATTTGCCCACCAAAGTCACATACATGGTAAGTGGCAGCATTAAAATTCAAAAACAGGTCTTCTAGTACCAAAGCCATAAGTCTTTACATTATATCATGCTGTCTGTCGTCCAAAAAATGACTGAGAAAAAGTTGGATAGAGTTTTAAAAATTCATATAATTTTAGTTAGAAGTAACTTTAGAGGTCATTGGTTCTAACTCTCATTTTACAGATGAGGACACAAAAACCCAGAGAGGTTAAATAACTCTACTGAGGCCACAGACCTGGTAAACAGTAGAGGCACCATGTATTCCTACAAAGGAAGAGGTGTTTCCCATGAAGGAAATGCCAGGAAGTTCAGGAAGTGGCCAGAAGCTGTCCATAGCTCTTGTAGATCATTAGAGATGGTTATTATAAACCAGAAATATGCTGGTAGGCTCACCACATTGAGTGAGATAAATTGTATTTGAACTCTCTGTACAAACTCAAGCTTGAGTGAACATTTCATTTCTTGGACCATGTGTTCCTAGTCATTCCTACTCCCATCACTGTCACATTGTCAAGCTGTTTGTTTAGTCTCCAGACACACCACTCAGCTCCTTCCCCTCTTTGCTTGATACCTTGTGCTGACTACTCAGATAATTGCCTTTTATTCTGAATATAGCACTTTTTTGTTTCTAGTTCTTCATGAATGGAAATGTTACCAGTGAGGATTATGTTCTACCCAGTCCAAGGCCAGCCAATCCACACACTAGTCCCTTTTGTGTAAGGCTCTTGGTCAATCCTACTTCCTGGTTGGGATCTGGGGGAACAAGATATCTAGAACTGAAAACCTTAGTCTAATCTCCTCCCATTACACCATACTGTCTCCTTAAATAATCTGTGGCATTCTGTTCACATGGAATTTAGTGATATTCAACTACTTGAAAGGCATCTCTGCTTATCACTATACCAACTACTACTAGTATTCGCTAATACTTCACTGAATCTTTGATTGCACCAATATGGCACCTCCTTGCAATGATATAGATTGCAATCTGCCTGAGGTTTCTCATTTTGTATAACTATTAGCCATGTTCTCCTGTAAATTGATTGAAAAGGAGTCTAGCCAATATGTTAAGGAATTTCTTCCATATTTCTTGACCACTGTGTGAAGCATACTAGTTATAGGTTATCCCTCACTCTCACTATACGAGTGGCTCACCTGCTTTCCTATTTCTATGTCTCTCTGATTATGTTGTGGTGTTAATACCACCACTTGTAATGAGTATTTCTTTATTGGTAATAGACTGTATCCTACTCATACTCACCAAAAATCTCTCTATCCCCTTTTGAATGACTCAAAACTTTCATTCTCTGAAGACTATGGTATTATATGACTCACTATCAAACAACATCACTGGGAAAAAATATTGGGGTTAAAAAGATGGACCTTTGGTTCAAGGAAAATCTTAGTATTTTTTTAAAACATTACATAATTTCCTAAAGGGAATATGTACTGTTCTCCTATTCAATTCTGGGCCCAGTTCATTTTTCACTGACTGGGTCAGACCAAGAAGCAGCTAAGAGGCATAGAGGAATGAGTTCTGTACTTGGAGTCAAGAAGACATGAATTCAAATCCTTCCTCAAATACCACCTTTATGACCCAGGGCAAGCCACTTGAACCTCTCAGCTTCAGTTTCCTTATATGTAAATGGGGATCATAATAGTATGTACCTTGCAGGACTCTTGTGAGGTTCAAATGAGGATATATGAAAAGTATTTTTCACATTTTAAAGTTCTATGTAACTGTTAGCTATATGTGTGTGCATACACACCAACAATGAAAATAACTACACATCATTTATACATGTACTACTTGTACAAGAGAGCTTTCATATGTTATCTCTATACTTACACTAAATCTTGAGATTTATTATCATATATTTTGTTTTGACACAGCAGTTACTTCCCCATAAATATCCAAATGAATCACTTTCACAGTACATTCCCTGAAAATAGTCAACAAATATTTTGAAGTGCCTACTATGTGCCAAGTTCTGTGCTTACCACAAGAGATACAAAGAAAGGCAAAAGACAATCCACGCTCTCAAGAGGTTCTCAATCTAAAGCATAGACAACATGCAAACAATTATGTACAAATAAGCTATATACAAGATAAACTGGAAATAATCAACAGAGGGAAGGTACTTGAATTGAGCAGGATTATAAATGGCTTCCTATAGAAGTTGAAATTTGAATTGCATTTTAGTTGAAACTTGAATGAAACCAGAGAAGACAGCAGGTAAATATGAGGCGGGGAGAACATTCCAGGCATAGGAGTCATAAGATGGATTATCTTGTTCAAGGAACAGCAAGGAGATCTATGTCACTGGTGGGGCAAATGGAAAATGTCTAAGGTACAAAACATTGGAAATACGGGATAGAAAGCAGACTGAATGCCAGAGAATTTTAGATTTGATCCTGGAAGTAAGAGGAAGACACTAGAATTTACTGAGTTGGGAAGATGACATACCCAGATGTGAGCTTCAGGAAAATCTCTTTGACAGCTGAGTGGAGGGTGGACTGGGTAGTAGGAAGAGATTCGTGACAGGGAAACCAACAGTTGCTTTTTTTTTTTTTTTTTTTTGGTGAGGCAATTGGGGTTAAGTGACTTGCCCAGGGTCACACAGCTAGTATCAAATATCTGAGACCGGATTTGAACTCAGGTACTCCTGAATCCAGGGCCAGTGCTCTATCCACTGTGCCACCTAGCTGCCCCTACCAACAGTTGCTTTAATCATGGTTTAAAAAATAAGAATCCATCCTTTAATTTTAATAGCATAATGCTAATGCTGACTATTAAGATTGATTTGAGATGTGTTGCCTCTCCATCTTGATTGTTTATATAGTTTGTGTCCTTGTATCACATTGCTCTTTTGGCTCTACTTGCTTCACTTTGCTTCTCTGAATTCTTCACACTTGGCATTCTTTATGGTTCAGAAATATTCCATTAAATTTCTATACTGTAATTTGTTGAGCCATTCCCCAATCACTGGATGCACTTTTTTTTCTGCTTTTTGTTAGTACAAGCAATACTACTCTGAATATTTTTGTAGGTATGGGTCTTAACTTGCTGTAAATACTCTCTTGAGGTTGTAGGCTCAGTTGTAGACTCTAGGTTAGATGACATGAACAGTTTGATAACTTTCCTTGGATAATTCCCTTTGGTTTTCTAAACAGTTGACCCAACTCACAGGTCTGCTAACAATGAATTAGAATGCTTACCTTCCTACAGACCCTGCAATGTTTTCCCATGTGTTAGTCTCTTTCATAATTTGATAGGTGGAAATGACACCACCATTGCTTTAGCTCATGTCTGATTGTAAGTGAAAGTGAAAAGTTTTTCAGGTGGTTATTAATAAACTGAATTTCCTCTTTTGAAAATATTTCACATCTTTTGACCACTCAGATGAAAATGGCTTCTTATATGTTTGTGACAGTTTCCTAGAGCTTATAATTGCCATTATTTAATGCAAAGATTTTTCTCCAAATTCATATCTCTTTTCTTATCTTTGCTCTGTCAGTTTCAATTATATGAAAATATTTTAATTTTTTGCAACTTAGATGGTCTCTTTTGTTTTAATGATCTCTTTTATCCTATATTGTGGCTGATTTTTCTCATGTCCATGTGGAAATTTATTTTGATTTGGGGACCCTACCTTTAGGCTGAGATTACAAAGCCTTAGGCCCTCAGGGTCTCTCCCTCTCCTCCTCAGCTTCAGCTGAGCAGAAAAAGCCCAATGGGCTATACAAGACACCAGGTCAGACAGCTGGGGGAAAAAAAGCCCCCAGCTCCCTCCGACCTGAGCGGAGCTATCTGGAAAGATCCCGGATAGCCTGTGCTGAGACACGTGAAGTGGCAGTGCACCCCCCCCCCCCAACCAGCTGCAGCCTGGCTGGCGGATTAGCTTGGTCTGTGGGGGCGAAGGAAGCCCTGAGATTTGAGTGGAGAGAAGAAAAGGTATATATAGACCTGGGAGTGAGACAGGAGGGGGGAGACGGACTAGAGGACAGGCTAGATAGACAAGACTTGGGGGTTCAGACGAAAAAAAAGAAGGATCGAGGACAGACTAGATAGAGAGACAAGATTAAGGAGGGGGGGCTGACTAGAGGAGGACAGACTAGAAAGACTAGAGGGGAGCACGGACAAGGACAGAGGAGAATTCGGTTCGGAAAAGGAGAGACAGGGCTGACAAGGTTACAGGCCTTAATACAAACCAGGGAAAGTGTAATGTGCCCTGAGGCTGGAGGCGGCTAAGGCCCTTGTATTCAAGAAGTTGAGGCGAGGTGCAGCAGGTGGGAAAGAGAGGCCTTGGAAAGAGACCACAGGAAAGCAGTCAGATTGTACATTTTATTTTCCTGTATTCTTAATTTTCAATAGTATCTCATAAATAAACTCTGCTTGGATTATTTAGTTAAGAGGCTTCTTAATCCTGTGCTTATCAATTTGGGAGTGGAGCAGTGTGGTGGAACTTTATAAACGGCCCATGTTAAAATTAAACATAGTCAGATAGCCAAATAGTCAAAAGTCCCCAGATTAGTCCTCCAGTCAGATTAGCCCCCCCAAATTAGGCTAGTCAAGTCAAAAATATTTTTACATTTGAATGGTGACTGCGGTAGGACTTACAGCCCAATTATAATTTCTCTAAACTTATCATTTTTCATACTCAATTTTTCATAAATCCAATTATATAATTTTCCTGGTTAGAATAGTTATTAATAATTAATTTTTTGTACATCCACAAGGGAAAACTGTGAAAGTTGTGGTATTCCATCTTCCCATCTACTTGAAATATATCATTTATAAGAATTGCTTGAATTCTAAGCTTCCATGAACACGTCTTTCACAGTCTTCCTTAGTTTATTCTGCTAATCTACTTTTATATTTGTTATACAATATGTGATAGTAATTTTTTTTGGCGGGGCAATGAGGGTTAAATGACTTGCCCAGAGTCACACAGCTAGTAAGTGTTAAATGTCTAAGCCAGATTTGAACGCAGGTCTTCCTGAATCCAGAGCCAGTGCTTTATCCACTGTGCCACCTAGCTGCCCCATAGTATTTTTTTATAATCACTGCTTTATAGTATATATATATGATAACATCTATTTCTGATTCTTCTTACATCTTAAAACTTATTTCTCTGGAGATTCTTGACCTTTCATGCTATGACAGTGTACTTTGTCTTTGTTGGTATCTTTGATGGAAGTCATGATTACCATTCCCTGCCCTTTTTTTGATTAGCTAAAAAATAACATGTTTTATCTCATATCTTCATTTTAACTCTATATCTATGTTTTGATTGTGGCTATTTTAGACACCGAACAATTGAATTTTCCTTTCTAAATTATTCTTCCATTATCCTTCAGTTTAATGGTGAGCTCATCCTATTCATATCATATAATCTGAGAATTAGAAAGGATATTAGAGGCCATGTAATCCAACCTATACATGGAAAAAATCCCCACCATAATATGCCTAACAGTCATCCCATCTCTATTTAAAGACTCCAAGAAAGAAAAACTCACTGCCTCTTAAGGCAGCCCATTACATTTCTGAACAGCTAATTTGAAGAAGCTTTTCATGACATTTAACTTAAATTTCCTTTTGAAATTTTCAGCCAGTTATTGATCCTTTGCCTTCTGGGGTAAAACAGAACAAGTCTAATATCTCTTCTATGTGATAGCCATTGATATATTTGAAACCAATTATCATGTCCTTTTTTGGTCTTATCTTCTAAGCATCCTCAATTTTTATGTCTTCATATGACATAGATTCAAGGCCCTTCATCATCCTGGTTGCTCTCTTCTGACACTCCCCAGCTTATAAATGTCCTCCTTAAATTGGGGGACCCAGAACTGAACACAATACTCCAAAGGAAGTCTGACTATTACAGTACACAATTGGAGATACCATCATGGAAATCTCTGTTCCTGAAAAGCTTTGCCTTTCTTAATATGCCCCAAGATTACATTAGCATTTTGGTCAGCAAATTGCACCAGTAACTCACTAAAACCAAAAGATCTTTTTTTTCCAGAACCACTACTGTTTACCCATGCTTCCCTCACCTGATTCTTGTGAAGTGTAATTATCTGTGCTCAGGTGCAATACTTCAAACTATCTCTACTAAGTTTTATCTTATTAGATTTAGCCCAATGCTCTGGCCTCTCAAGCTTGATCTTTTAGGATCCTGTCTCTCTCATCCACTGAATTAGTTATCCATACTTGCTTTATTTCATCTCCAAATCTGATGAGAGTTTTTAGCAATATTCGAAGGAAAAGAGGGCTCAAGAAAGGGATATGACTTTTCTCTGGGGTGGATAGGATAATGATAACTGACAAAAAAGAGAATTCAGACTTGCTCAATTCTCATTTTGCTTCAGTTTTCTCTGCCAATAGATAATGACCTTTGCCCTAGAAATGAATGAACCAAAAAAAAAAAAAAAACCTAACAAGAAGTTAATACCAAAGAAAAGCAAAGAGAGTATGTGGTTGCCCTTGATGCGCTCATCACTTGTCTTAGATGAAATACATCTGCAATTTCTGAAAGAACTGATAGATGAGATGGCTGAGCCATTAGCACTGATTTTTGGAAGAATATTGAAAAGTAGAGAGGTTCCACAACATTGGGGGGGGGGAGAAAGCAAATTTCATCAGAAAAAGGAAAGGGAATACAACCTGCAAACTATAGTCCAATGAACTTGGTTTCAATTGCTGGGACATTTCTAGAAAGGATCATTAAAAAGGTGGTTGGCATGTCTTTAAAGAAAAGAAAGCCATGATTACAAAGAACAAGTATTGCTTCATAAAGAACAGGGAGTACCAGAATAACCTCATCTGATTTTTTTGGAAAACCAAACTTTTAGGTAAGGAGAGTAACTGACCTGGATTTTAGCACAGTGTTTGATAACACAGCTCATGCTACTCTTTGTAGCATGACAATAAAATTATATGGATTCTGAATGTCTAAGCAAGCAGGAGGTCTCTAGTGGAGTCATTCAGGGATTTGTACTTGACCCCTTAACCCTGTACTACTTTATCTTTTTGTCAGTAATTTGAAGGAAGGCAGAGATTGTGTGCTCATCAGCATCAGGCTGATGCTGACAGCTGCCTCTCTTCTTGGCTCCCAGATATTAAAGAATGATAGTAGAGGCCTGAGCTTTAAAAGCAAGAGCCATTGGTGGTTGCCTGTGGAAGTCCCTTGATTCAGCACTATCTGGTATATATCAGTATGGGGTCCCCAACCACTGCTGCTTAGCACCAATTCTAACAGAATGAGAAACATCAATGCCAGCCACAAATTCCAAGGTCCCAAAGTCCTCTCTTCTAGGTAGGGAACAAATTCCCTCATTCTGCCCTTCAGAGCTGGAAATAGCTTCCTCCATATCCCTGGTTATTATGTCAGAACCATCCCCTCTGGGTCATCAAAAGGAAACAAGCCAACCTGGGACCTGAGGACAGCTAGTCTGGTTGTATCTTTCAAGGGCTCAGTGGATGTATTCATTATCACCACAGAAGTAGGAAGGTAATACCACTGCTGCCTGCATTCATCATCCACTCCCTCTGATATATTCACATGGTTTGTGAACCATAGGTCAATAAGATAGTTAATAAGGAGTGATTAAGCATTTGCTATATGTTAGGCATTTTGATAAGAACTAGAGAGAAAAGAAAGGCAAATATAGCTCTTGCCCTCAAGGAATGTATATTCTGATGAGGGAGAGAAAATATAAATAACTACGGACATATGTGAAACTTCCCCATTTAAAGATAGACATATTTATCATTGATCATTCCTGAGTGCCAGAGGTTGTGGAAATGGAGGTAGGGTGGAATAAGGGTTCTTTAAAAGCCATTGATAGGGGCAGCTAGGTGGTGTAGTGGATAAAGCACTGGCCCTGAATTTAGGAGGACCTGAGTTCAAATCCAGCTTCAGACACTTGACACTTAATAAGCTGTGTGACCCTGGGCAAGTCACTTCACCATCATTGCCCCCCCCCAAAAAAAACACTGACAGACAGAATGAGACATGCATTTTTCCAATATAACCAATGTATTGCTTATTGTTGCCAGATTAGATTTTTTAGTTACAGAGAAGACTCCTGGGGAGATAAACATTACAATAACATTACAAAACTACAAGGAAGAACACCAAAATAAGTCTTAAAAAGGGAGAGAATTAAAGCAATTTTGTTGATAATTCATTAAATTTATATGTACATATATATGTGTATGTATGTGTACATATGAGTATATATATATTCATAATTCTACTTAACAGAAATAGTTTTTTCTAAAATAACTGACAAGCTTTGGAAGAGGTCTTGCTATTTGTACTATAAATCTAAAGTCCTTGTGTCTAGCACTTTTTTGTGTGTCCAGATTTATCAATGTGGGGAACTCCCTACTAAGGAAATTTTCCCAATCAATAGAGAACAGCAATTTCCTATAACTTTTTGTGTTTGAGAATTTCTAGGGAGCAATGAAAAGTTAAGGGATTTGTTTATGATCACACAGCTAGTATGTGTCAGACTTGAACCCAGATCTAAGATGAGCACTCTATCTACTGCATCATGAAGCCTCTCTATTAAGAGAAAGGCAATAGACATCCTCTTTCCCCTATTCTATTCACCCCTCCCCCCAAAAAAGAAAAAAATATTTCAGAACATTTGTAAGACTTACCTTTGAAGAAGAGAAAGGCAGCAGATCTAATTCCCAGGGCAGGGATTGGTTCATTTTGTTCACCTAAAATTAAATCAAAAGAATTTTGATTGTTAAGTGGCAGCCATTTGCAGATGGACTAGTTCTTGAATTACATCTCATTAACAACTACACATGAATTCTTATTACTGAAAAGGCACTTCAAATAAAATACCCTTAACTTTTTGGAGGCCTGGAAGGCACAAATCAGTCAACAAAACATCCTGATCATCAGGTACTAAAAGTAAAGAAGTGCTTTGGCCTTACACCTGGGATACTAATCCAAAATGGCAACGATCAACTTTAGATTCTGCCCTCGTTTCCCTACACTTCTAACTGCAACACTGCCCAGCTTTAGGCTGAGAGCAGAAGTATTAGACCTTAAAGCCATAGTTTTGTAAGGGAGTTTGGGATAGGCAAAATCTTTAAGAAGTAACACTTTGGCAAGTCAGTCTAGGGGTTATCTAAAGATAGGCATTCCAGTGGTAAATTGTTCGTGTTGTTTAGATTGTCCCATGTAAGTCTATAGAACTAAGTGATGATAGAGTAAGCATGAGAAAGTGGAAAGGAATCTCTGAGGTAGGTAAATTGGAATGGTCAGAGAAGTCCTTGGGGTCCTTCATTCTAAGTTCACAGAGACACTCCACAGCATCCCTAGAGAGACTCTCCAGGCAGTGCATACTTCATGACTGTGTTCCATGAGGAATGTGGTTATAGATGTGCCATCCATCTTGTCTTCCTGGTCCCTGGGAGGCAAACAATATAGGAATTTGGGCAGAGGAACCAGGGGAATTAGTCTATCTACTGCATCTCTGAAACTTGTTACTGAATTCTTACCTCCTTATTTCAGGCATGTTTGCTACAGAGAAATGGATCACTGACAAACATCTAAATCTTATTAAACTGGCATATGAGAATCAAACAGTACAATCTAACATCAATCAGCCCAATGAAAGAAAGGGGACCATCTTTCCAGCCTTTCTATATATCTGCTATAGGTCTTGACAATGTAAATGTGCATATATGTATGTGTGTTTAATATACAAACCAAAATAATTCTGCCTCGCAAGAGGAATGGTTTCATGAACAACACAATACTATAAACAGTCATTTGACAGCCTGTGAATTTTCCTTCTTTAAAAATTAAAGAATACTGGCTAAAGCAGGGACAGCTGGAAGAACAAGGCTGCTTAACACAGAGAAAGTACTGAGTCATTTTGTGATCCAGGAGACTTCTACTGCCATCAGGGAGCAAAGTGATGCATCACCCCATATCCTGATTGAAATCTATTACCTGCTGTGGAGAAAGCTGACACCACCGAGTTCAGTAGTGAAGGGGTGTTTGGGGAGCCACTAAAACCTCTACAAGTCTCTCACAATGCTTCTTTCTTTTTTCAAAGTTACAGAAAAGAAAGTCTCTTGTACGGCAAGAAAAACATTTAATAGAGTACCATCTACCAGCTGACAAGACACATAATAGAAAACTAATAGGAGCCTCTGATTTGGTCCTAGGAATAGAAGGATGGAATGGTGGCCACAGAAGGATCTCCCTTCTCCCCACCATCAATTAACAGTGCCTGAAATTCCCACCATTAGCTATTCACTGAGAATAAGACAGTTAAGACACTTATTAGAATACACAAGCAGTTTCCTTATCTGTAAAAACAACCAGTTAGAAGGGGATTATTTTTTCATAAACTGGGGAAAAAGACACCCGAAAACAAAGAATCAAAAGAAAATTTGGAAAGTGAGTAGAGTTTGCTGCCCAAGCTTGAACATTTATGGAGTTCAGTACCTCTCCATCTTCTCAATTTTGCCAATGAGATGCAGCTTACAAGTGGCAGTGTGGTACAGTGGAATGGTATTTGGAGTCAGAATGGTGAATCTGGTTCATGTCCCAGTTGTTCCACTTACTATCTGTGTTACCTTGGACAAGTCACTTCATCTTTCTGACCCACAGTTTCCTCATCTGTCATAATAAAAGTATTAGACTAAATGATTTCCAAGAGTTCTTCTAGCTTTACTTATAATTCTATTATCCTAGAGAACAAATAGGAACTTTGCCACCGTTCCAGCTGGAAACATGAACTCGGAATATGAAGAGAAATTCAGTCTTCTCAAAACCACTGCAAAGAGCAACAAAAGGAAGACAGACTAAAGGACCACTGCAAGCAAAAACCTCATGATGACTGGCCATGAAACTGCTATAGCAGAGCTGGCTACGTACAGCAGTAATGAGGTTAAGTGAAACCCTCAGGGCTTACTGATGAAAGAGTGAAGTGAGCAGTGCCAGGAGACTAATATATATTATAACGACATTGGGAAAATGAATAACTTTGGGACTTAAGAACTCTGATCTAAGCAATGACTAACCATGATTCCAAAGTACCAATGATGAAGCATGCATTACTATTTCCTGACAAAGAGGTGATAGTCTAAATATGTGGAATGAGACACGTATTTATGGCCAATGTGGGAATGTTTTCCTGGACTATACACATACATATCGTTACAGGATTTTGTTTTTCTTTCTTTTTCTCAGTGACAGAGCAGATGGGAGGGAGAGAAAATAAGTGCTTGATAAAAGTGAGGACACTGGTAGGTGGAAGATATAAAATTCTGTGATCTATGTTATCTGCAAGAAGTGACAAAAATAGGCTCACATGTATATACTGCTTAAAGGAATACAATGTATTTTCCTCACAATAGCCCTAGAATAGTAAGTAGTATAGCTATCGTTAAGATGAAGATATAGGTTTAAAGAGGTTGTTGCCTAGGATCACACAGATAGCAAGTGTCAAAATTGGAACTCGATATTATCTGATGTTAGAGAGATGAACCTTGAGGGATGTATTCAGGATTGTGTTTGTAAATGTTTAAACCAATCTTCAAAAAAAATATAGGGATGGAACATTTTTAAGTTTAGTCTGCATTATTAAGATTTTGTCCATTGCTTACTTAAATGTAGACCACCAACAAAACAATGAATCAATCCCTGATTTGTAGCATTTGCCTATTTCTGATCTGACTCCAGCATAACCATAAGTGCACCCAAAAATATCAGACCTGATCTCCGAGGTATATTGTTTCTTTCACAAGGAACTTGTTCCCAAATGCCCCACTTCCTTGTCATGAGCTTTAAGTCAATGCCTGCTACTTAGGCAGAAAACATCTGGCCCAGAAACATCTGCCTAATATTATAGAAGCTTTCTCCACTCACAAAATTCTGCAGAGGGAGAAAAAGAATCCGACAGGCTTTCAGGGACAACTAAGTTTTATGAGGTCTTTCCTGATCATTCCAGTGTCTTAAGTCTCCTCCTTTAATGTGCTTATTTAATCTGTATCTATTGTGTCCATACTTACATCCATATGTGTTGACTCCATTTATAAAATGTACACTCTTTAAGAACAGAGGATCTCGGGCAGCTAGGTGGTGCAGTGGATAAAGCACTGGCCTCAGATTCAGGAGGACCTGAGTTCAAATACAGCCTCAGACACACTGTGTGACCCTGGGCAAGTCACTTAACCCTTGTAGCCCCGCAAAAAACAGCAACAAAAAATTTAAAAAGAACAGAGGATCTCATTTTTGTCTTTGTCTATTACATAACCTAATAAATATTGTGCCCATTATAATGCCTACTACATAATGATAAATGCTTATTAATTGGTTGCTGTATTTGAGTGTGCTAGTAAATATTTAACAACCAGCTCACTGAAAAAAAATGCATGCTGAGCATTATCTTTGATTTGATCTACATTATTAACAATTTCTCCATCGCATTTTTAATTCTAAGTAATCAACAAAACAAGAAATCAAGGCCATGTTTGTAATTTTGGCCAGTTTCTGAGATGTAAATGTTCACCTTGAAAATCATTAGCTCTTGAAAAACAGTTCAGACTGGCTCCAATACACCTGTGGCTGTATTCCTGGGGTATGAGTCCAGGAGTAACAAAGAGCCTCACAAAGCTTACTTTTAGTCATTCACATGGGCACAAATAACAATGAGAAAAAGAATATATAAAGCATGGCTAAAGAATAGGAAGTCTTTAACAAAAAACCATAGAATTCAGCATCGCTCCTGCTAATTTGTGGAAAGGGCTTCAGAAGAGATGGGAGATTTTTGAAATGAATAGCTAGTCATGAAGACGGTATCTCAAAAAAGGTCTTGGATTCATTTGGCATGGGTTTTTTCATTGGGCATCCTATATATAGAAATGATAGGACAGGCATGGAACACACCTAAAAAGCACAGGTAAAAATACATTTGCCTGGAGTTCTAAAAAAAATTAATCAGTAGAGCTTTCAACAGAAAAGGAATGGGGTGTATTTTGGGAGGGGGTAAGAAACTACCTACGTACATCTACCAAGATAAATACTTGACATAACACTAGAGATATGTGTTGTCTTCCCAGATCATGTAGCAGAGACATATCAAAGAATCTCCAAACATTTGTTAAACTCAATGAGAGATTTTGGGGGGAGACAGAAATCATATATGACCAATGTTCTCAGAGGTTTATGGATTGGGATCATGAGCCAGGGAGAGTATAAGTAGCAACCCAAAAGTATACCAGGGTTAATAGTGTCAGAAATCCTGGGTCAATGTTGATTTGAATATCAGTATGTGTGTATGTATCTAGAATATGTCATATGTGTGTACATGTATTTATATTTGCTCACATTTATATTACATATATACATTATGCATATCTATACATTTATGTGTATTGTGTTTATATGTGTGTATATATAATCAGTTTACATTATATATCAGTTTATCTTCTCTATATATATGAGCTAATACGTTATATGAGATATGTTACATATAATATATGTACTTTTGTATAAATAATATATAACTGATACATGATTTAAACTGATACATACACAGGTATATTCATGTAGATTTAGATATATAATGATACCTGTACTTCTATGGAAAAGAGTCAGATCAGAGAAGAAATTAAACCCCTCCTAAGAGTAGTTTGATTGACACAGAGAAAGAAGGGAAAACAAAGCGGTGCTTTTTTGGTTTATATTTTCTCAGCCAAGTAGGATGACCTTTGTATTTAAAGGGATGGAAAAACTAACACGGTAACAATATTCAAGATAAGGAAGAACAGAAGTAAAACAATGCTTAGTCATCATTAATGAGTTCGAGTCACTAATCCAAGA
The DNA here is from genome assembly GCF_019393635.1 of Dromiciops gliroides. NCBI lineage: Eukaryota > Metazoa > Chordata > Mammalia > Microbiotheria > Microbiotheriidae > Dromiciops > Dromiciops gliroides. Next base: position 67,989,260 of record NC_057862.1, read on the forward strand.
CGAACTATAAATTTAGGATACTGAAAGAACTAGTGTGTGAGATTGTGTCTAATGCTGGTGATTTCTGAAAGATTGCAGAGGATTGAAGGTACCCCAGGAAGAATGGGGAAAATTGTTCCTATGTTCAGAAATAGGATGAGAATGAAATTGGCAAGCTATAAGCCAGTTAACTAGATTTTGATTCCAGCAAAAATATAAGACATGTCATTAATGGAATGATTAATGAACATCTAAAAAAAAAAAATAGTGATCAAACAGCCAGAAGAGTTTTGTCAACAACAATCATGCCAAACTAACCTAACTTTATTTTTCTTAAGGATTTAGTGGTTTATCTGAAAAATATGGGGAGGTCTTGGTGAATTATAATCCCAATGCAAGTTAGTGATGTGATGACAGCCCAAAGTAAAATGTTTATGAAATTATAAAAATGGGCGGAACATTCTGCTAAGCCCTGGAAGAGAAACAATGTTTAGATAAGATAGGGCCTATGCCCTCAGAGAGTTTATGTAGGCTGAGGGCACAGGACATACACACTACTATGATTCAAAATCATACAAAAGTATACGAGGGGCAGCTAGGTGGCGCAGTGGATAGAGCACTGGCCCTGGAGTCAGGAGTACCTGAGTTCAAATCGGGCCTCAGACACTTAACACTTACTAGCTGTGTGACCCTGGGCAAGTCACTTAATCCCAATTGCCTCACTAAAAAAAACAAAAACAAAAACAAAAAAACAAACAAAAGTATACGAGATGGGCAAAGTGTAACATGAAGTCTGGAGAAGAAAAATCATTATCGCATGAGTAAGTACAGCAGAGCTAGAAATTGCTCAACTACAGAAAAAGATATATCATTGATGGTAAAGAGGGAATGAACATCCAACAATTCTTGTCAGGTTTTACCTAACCTGAGCTCCCTAGAAGGCTGCATGCAAAAATTAGGAAGGTATAAAATAAATTCCTAAATAGTAACCACACACACACACACACACACACACACACACACACACACCATTCGAAGGAAATGTTCAGAGTTGTAGAGTTGTGTTGAGGCCAACTTCCGGTTTTCTTAGAATACGCCACCCACACTTATACATATAAACAATCCTGAAATCAGCAGAGCAAACGTAGTTTCACGAGAGGATCTGAAACTTCCAATTACTGAGACCAGCCAGAAAAATACTAACAGAGAGCCTAGAGAAGTATAAGTATAGCTTAGAATAGAAAAAAGACCAATAGAATAAATTAGATCTGCCATTCCTCGAAAGACAGCTAACACATCTGGATGAGAAATACTTAGAGATGTAGTTAAAATGTACTCTTTCTCCTAAGGATTAATTGGAGAGAGGTAAAAAGATGAGTGGGGAAAAGGACTGGATTTTCCCCACTGAGTTACCAGCATCACATAAATAAAGCATTCCTCTTCTGAAACCTGAAGTGAAAGAATGAGGGGACCATACAGGTGTGGAAATTTATTTTGATTTGGGGACCCTACCTTTGGGCTGAGATTAGAAAGCCTTAGGCCCTCAGGTTTTTCTTCTCTGTGTGGGAGGGGCTGGTGCCCCTCTCTCTCCATTTCACCTGAGCCAAAAAAGCCCCGTGGGCTGTACAAAACACCAGGTCAGAGGGCTGGGGGAAAAAGCCCCAGCTCCCTCTGCCCTGAGCACATCTATCTGAGAGATCCCAGGCTTGTCCAGGCTGGCCTCTGGCGTAGCCGGTGCAGAGGTCCCTGGGTGCACAGCAGGGGGCATGGGCCCCTGGAGCCCTGGCTGTGGTACGCCTGGGATGCTGGAGCGTTCCCCCCACCCCAGCCACAGCCCTAGTGCGGCTGGTGGATTAGCTTGGTGTGGGGGGTGGGGGCACAGAGAGCCCCTAGGTTTAAGTGGAGAGAAGGAAGATATATGTACGGGAGAGTTAGACACTGAGGGAGGCAGCGGAGAGCACAGAGGTGGTCAGCACAGGATACAGGTTGGAGAAAGTGAAGATTAAGAGAACAGAAAGGCTGGAACACTAAGAGACAGAGGAAGGATAAAAAGCTAAGAGCAAGAAAGATTGGAGGCCGATAGGGAGCAGGGGGGCCTTTCAGTGAGGGGAATGCTAGAAGAAGGTCCGTTGGTACGCAGGAGGCTAAAAAAGTTCCAAGAGCAGCAGGAGGAAAGAGACGCGCCGGAATGCAGTCAGGTTGTACATTTAATTTCCCTGTATTCTTCATTTTAAATTATATCTCATAAATAAACCCTTTGCTGTTAAAATGGAAGAGGTTTCTTAATCTTTTGCTTATCAATTTGGGAGCAGTGTGGAGAATTTTTAAACGGCCCATACTAAGTTAATAGCAGTCCGATAACCAGTCAACAGTCCCAGATTAAGTATGCCAGTCAATCAAAATATTTCTACACAGGAAGCAATCATGGAAATTTTCTCCTTTTTAAAACTTGACTTGTTGGTTCCCATTATTGTTGGAGAATTCCCATCTGAAAGCATCACTGTTTCTATCTACCAATATTTAGCTGTCCTAATATACACAAAGCCTTAAAGAGGTTTGCTTAAACAGACAAAGAAATAAGAAACCTATGTGCTCTGTTTACATATGTAAGGGTCACTCTGAGTATGAGTGACTGGATCAAAATGTGTTTAAAGCAGTGACCATAGAGAAGTATAGAGCATGGACCAGGTTTGCCAATACCACTGGTCTACATTCAGCTCTTAACTGGTAGATGTTTAACAACCAGATCTTTAAGGGATAGTATGCATAGCACACTTTTAACATTTTAAAATTTTTATATATTACTAACATTTTCTCCCTTACTTTCTTAAGTCTGGGGAGTCATCAAAAATAAACTGAGCCCAGATCTGTGTGGTGTTTGCTGACTTCTGAAGTGTAAATGCTCACAATGAAATTTTAACATTGGCTTTCCCAAGCTAAAAGGAACTGCCTCCAGTCATAAAGTCCATGCACACCTTTGACAAGGAAACAACAATTTCAGCTCATTTCAATTCACAAAGCACTCAGGGAGTATATAAAGTTTACACAGGATTTTCCTTACAATACACTACAACTTTGAATGCATGATGCAAAGATCTTTGCCCCCATTTTATTCTTATTTTTTTGCAGGGCAATGAGGGTTAAGTGACTTGCCCAGGGTCACACAGCTAGTAAGGTTTGTCCCCATTTTAAAGCATGTGTAAACTGAGGCTTAGATTAACACAATGAGTGTCAGATCCAGGCTTTAAACCTAATCTTCTCTCATAGTTCCATATGTCTTTCCTAAGATGACTTCATTCTCAGGTTCAAAATAAGAAAAAGCAAATAAATAAAAGGGAGAATCTCTGGAAATCTTTTTTTTTAAATCTGAAGGTACCCTCCCCTCCTTCTACTGTCTACCTCAAAATGGGCCCAAACCCATTCCATGAGAAGTTCTTGGAATCATTGCTATTCTATGCTTCTTGGCTCTGGCATCCAACCTTGAGGCACCTGCCTATGTGATTAGGTTGACGGGTACAGATCACCAGCTATCGAGAAGGGAGCCATGGAACTAACAGAAACAGGCTCCAAAGCTAGGCAGTAATTACACAGCCCACAGCCCTGGATGGCTGTTTCAGAAAAAGAGCAGGTGCACTGCCAGGGAAGCTGCTTTAGTGATTTGCATAGACAGCTTTACCTCTATTAATGAAGAGGAAGCATTCCAACAACACATTTCTTTGTCGGAAATGTTCAAATCAGAGGCCTAAGTAATACCTGAGAAAGGGAACATATTCTAGAACATCAGAACAGGGATCTTGGGGGGGGGGGGGTAAGGCCATTAAATACCAACCAAGAGCCTCACATATGCCTGAAAACATCTGGGAGATATATCTGGGAGTCTTGAAACAGAGAAGAGATGGGTTGGGGTTTGGAGAGACAGAGAACAGGGTCTATTCCATGCTTAGACTAAGAAAGAGAAAATGGGGTAAGAAGGGCCAAAGTAAGGGAATTTGCTGGCAAATGGACTTTGCTAGAGGGCCTCAGGAAAAGGAATGTGAGAGCCTCCAATCTAAGAAGTTCCCAAATGCAGGCTTCCATCAAACACAGCCAGCCTCCTTGGAACAGAAGGAAGTCCCTTGAGAGGCTAAATCAAGCACCATCACTTGAAGTCCACTGTTATCCTCCCACAGATTCATAGAATAGAAAAAAGCATTGCCTCTAGAATCAGAGAAGATGGGTCCAAATACTTGCCCTGATGTTTTACTACTTGTGTGACCTTGGATAAATCATTTAGCCTTACTGACCCTCAGTTTCCTCATCTGAAAAATAGGATGATAGAGCTACATGGTCTATGAGATTTCTTCCAAGCCTAAATATATGATCTTGTGATTAAACTAGGCTTATCCTCAGAATCAGGCTAGTATCACCTACCTGCTCCCTAAGCCCTGAAAACTCTTTAATGGAGGAAGCAGCTTTCCATTTCCAATTAGAAATGATTGGATTAAAATAGCAATGCTTCAAGGCAAACACAATATTGGAAATGACTGACTTATTATTCTTTCACAGAAACTCAATCGGCCATTATAAATGCCTGAATGTCAGAGATCATTAGGCTGTTGGAGCTAGAAAAGGTTTTAGAGGTCATGGGATACAGATGAGAAAACCAAGTCCAAGGTTTAAAGGGATTTTACACATCAAATTCTTGACTATTTGGATGAATCCAAGGAGGTTAGAAAGAACTGGACAACAGTAGATGCTTGAAATTGAGGCAGGGGGCAGTCACTAAGTGGGGGTGAAATGATTCATCAAGAAGTAAGGGAGAAAAGATAAGTATAGCTTTGCCTAGGGTAGGTATTATTTACCTACAACTGGGCAGGAATAATTGAAGCTCTACCCTGAGGAATTTTTGCCATACAGATGCCACTTTAGGTGGTTCAACTTTGTATGGTTTAGAAATTTGTTTTTGTTCTCCTCAAACATGGCCGTCTTGGGTAAAGGAGTTTCTTTCCCAGGGTTTTTGTTAACCAAGGTATCACTATGATCCAATGTATACGGAGTAAGGATACATTTGGGGGGCACTGGAGAAAGAAAATATTTTGGAGTATTCCTTGTTAGGATTAGTTTTTCAATCTGGTATTTTTCCATATAGTAACATTCTAAAAGTAAGTGTGTTTTCCACCTCCTCCAAATTTTAGGACAATAACTGCCTCGTGCTTTGCATTATAGGATCTGTATCCATAAAATGCACTATAATGTCTGAGAATTCATTCCATAAGCATTTATTATGTACCTAATGTGAACCCAGGCACTATGCTAGTCACTGAGGATACAAATAGAAAAATCAAAGAGTCCTAGGCCCCAAGGACAAGCCCCTTTTCAAACAACAGAAACATCCCTGACCTCTAGTAGTGCACCCAGATAAATGTACATGGCCTGAAGCCACCCACTCCTTCAAGCAAAGTAAGATTAGGGCGACACATTCAAGTGACAATGTGAATTCACCTCAGCCATCACCCTGGCTCACTGTTAGTCAACAGCCTAAGACCATTCTCCAGGCATTCGCCATCTAATTGTAATTAATCCTACAAAAGTTTGTTATTCCTTGAATTGGGGGCTCTGATTAAAAAAACAACTGAGGTCTTCTCTTCCTTTCCCAGTAATATCATGAATTATCCATACCAGTCCCAAATGGTGCTACAACTTTTGACATCATAGGTAGGGCCCTCTACACACTCCTTGTTACCCAACATTGAGTAAATCGAGGAACATTCCAGTTCCATAATCTCATCTCCCTCAAACAATTATCATACGGAAATATCCCTAACATAGATATGAAAGCAGAGGTAGCATAAATGTTGTTTCCTTCTAGTCACCATGCTAGAATGACCCAAAAGGAAAGATTATCTCCAACAGAGACCAGATATGGGACCCCTTATGAACAAAAAGGGAAATCTAGAAAACCAGCTTTAAAACTGTCACACCATCACCCCCAAATTGAACAGTAATTTGGAGAACCACATCATTCCATTCCTAACTTCAGCCAACTGTAAAGAATGTCCTTTACTTTATCTTCTTTAGACATATAACTGTTGTGCACAAATTTCCTTTTTCCCCTTCCTAGTAGGGACACTGGAATTACTATATAATCACTCATTTGGAGATGCATTAGCCACCCAATGAATGAATTAAAATGTGTTTGAGAAACTGAACAAGTCTTATTAAACTCTTTCAGGTCAGGGAGCCTTCTTTGCAACTGCTAAAGAGAGTGGCCATAATTTAGAAGGAAACTAGGCATTGTAAGAAAAAAAAGTGAGAAGGAATTATATTCCAGTAATACAGTACAGCTTGTGCAATAGCATGAAGATGAGAGGTAGAATATTCCATAGGAAATGAGAAAGAGGCCAGTTTAGCTAAAAATTCACTTCATTCATTTACCTGAGCATTCATCATAATACTTATGAAGGGGAAGAACAAGCATTTATTAAGTACCTACTGTCTGTCAGGCACTATGCTAGGCACTGCTTATAAAAGGACAAAAGCTAAAGCAATCCTAAATGATGTCTATGTTATAGAATTTTTATCTTATAAGATTGTAAGATTTATGGCTATACAGTCTCCTGAAAATCATCTCATCTAACCCATTTAACATATCATGTAGATTACTATTGTTTAGTCATTTTCAGTTGTATCTGACTCTTCATGACCCCATTTGGGGTTTTCTTGACATAGATACTGGAACAATTTGCCATTTCTTTCTCTAGCTCATTTGATAGATGAGGAACTGAGGCAAACAGGGTTAAGGGACTTGGCCGGCGTCACACAGCTAATAATTGCGGACAGATTTGAACTCATGAAGATGAGTCTTCTTGATTCCACACTTACTAGGCATCCACTGTGCCACCTAGCTGCCCATATAGATAGGAAGTAAAAGAAGAATTCCAACCCAGATCATCTGTCCCCAATTCCACCATACCACGATGTCTCTCTCAAGGAAAAATGGTGCTAAACAGCAATGCAAAGTTGTATAGATAGTATAAACAGACTGTAACACATTACCAGAGATAACTTGAGTACAGAAAGTAATAAAAGACTTATTGCAGCTATATTTTTTTTGAAAAAAGGATGTCGGCAGACATAGCAAGAATGAAAACAACCAATAGATTAACTAAATGCTACATCCACCCCTTCCCATATTTTGGATAAACCCTGTTTGGACAATTAATGGGAAGACATCAATAATAATTTCACAGGATGAGAAAGTGTGGAAGGAGTACCTATGCTGACAAAATTATAGCTTCAATAATGTATCAAAATAGAATATCTGTATTCTTACAAGGTGTCCCAAAAGTTTTAGTGCAGGTTTACATTCTCAAAGTTTATCATTCTATAGTTCATGGAGAGAAACCCTACTAGATGAGCGACATAATTGATCTGTAATAGAGTGAAGCACTTCATTAAAGGGCCACACTTTACATGAGGAGTGCTACCACACCTCCCTTCTGCCTTTCTTTTATCCAAGTTAAATATCTTTGCCAGAGTGCTGCTATCTTCTGAGTTCATAGAATTTAAAGTTGGTAAGAACCTTACAGGCGAACTAGTTCAAACCCCCATGTCATTTAAGGGTAAAGAAATTGAGACTCAGAAACATATATAGGTTCTCACTCCCCTCCCCTTTACAACAACTATATCCCTGCCTTCTGTCTAAGGAAGCGAAACATTACAAAAATGAAAATGAAAGCAGAAACATGGAAAAACTAAAGGACTTCCAAAGAGAGAATCGTGATTTGTGCCACCACCCAGACTGAGATTGCAATTCAGCTCTGCAAAGAATCATCAAGAAACAACATGTAATTACGGATGTTTGCTGAACATGCTTGCAATTTTAATGCCAATATCTTCAATGGCCATGCTTGTCTGTTACACTGATCAGGATGATTTGTTTTGATTCTTTCCTGCCCCGTACTTCCATCCCAACCATACACACACACACACACACACACACACACACACACACACACACACACACACACACACACACACACACACCTCCATCTCTTCCAGGTCCAGGAGCATGGGTTTTCCAAATTTCACATTTTTATTTGTTGTTTTGTTTTATTTTTTAGGCAAAATTAAATGAAATGAATCAATCAAAGAAAAAAGCTGGGGGAGGTAGCTAGGTAGCACAGTAAATAAAGTGCTAGATCTGAAGTCAGGAAGGTCTAAGTTCAAATCCAGATTCAGACCATGGGTAAGTCACTTAACCTCTGGTCACTTGCCTCAGGTTGAGGTTCCTCAACTGCAAAATGAGGATAATGACAACACCTACCTCAAAGGGTTGCTGTGAAAAGCAAATGAGATATTAGTATAGTGATTGGCACATAATTTATGCTATAGAAATATGTGTTCCCTTCCCCTCTTCTTTTGCTTCCCCTCCCCTGCCCCCCCCCAAATAAACACAAATCACATGCTAGTCATATGCTAAATGTTAAGGATATTAACAGAATTAACAACAACAACATCTAGAATTTATATCACATTCCAAGGTTTGCAAAATGCTTTATAAATATTACCTCATTCATCTTCACAACCACCTTGGAAGATAGGTGCTATTATTACCCCAATTTTATAGAAAGGAACAGCTAGACAAAAGGTTAAGTTACTTGCCCAAAGACATAGAACCATTAAATGTCTAATTCCAGATTTAAACTCAGGTCTTCCAGACTCCTGATCTAGCATTCTATCCACTTCATCACCTATAAAAAAAATTAAAAATAAAAAGTAAAGTAGTCCCTCCCCCTTGAGTTTGTATTCTAATAGATGAAGACAGCACATGTGGGGAAATGGGAGGGGTGTGTTTGTCTGAGAGGTCAGAGAGATGGTGAATGGAGACATAGGACAAATGACTACATGTCCTTTCCAGACATGGTAGTGTCGGTTTGATTATTCTCTCTAGAGCTAGAGGTGACAAGGAGGGTTATCGATGGTGATTCCCTCTAAACAGAAGCTAGAATGCCAGGCAGAAGACACTGACCCGGGTCCACTGAAATGCCAGATCCAGGGACTCATTCTCCATATACCTTAATGTGCCCCTTTCCCTATACACCACCCAAAAAGCCATTTGTTATAAATAAAGTCATGTTATGTCTTCAGTCTTGTTAGTCCTGTTTCTGGATATTTAAATGACTTTCAATCAAAGGCTTTAAGAATTTGGCAGGACCTAAATGATCATCTAATCTGACATTCAAGAAGCCCAGAGAGGTGAACTATTTTGCCCCAAAGTAATAGAGTTAGTTATTGCCTGAGCGGCAACAAGAACCCAGAACTTATAAGTCTAGGTTCTGCGGTCTTTCTAGGCGCAGCACACTACTTTCTGACCATGTGATTCTGAATTTGTCATTTAAGTAATCTGTGCTTCATTGTATTTCTTAATGGAGGAGAAGCTATTTATTCCTTTCTCTTCTCAGAGGGGCTATATAGTGCTAAATAAAACCATAAATGCAAGTAACTTTGAGTTTAGGAGAAAAGTACTATGGAAACAATCAAAATATCAACTGTCGTTATTATTAATAATTCCTGGTGGGGGTGTTACTGCTATGAGTACAAAGAAAAACAGCCAGGCTCTTCAGCACTTAAGTTCTAAAGACATCACCATTTCACAGTCTTTCTTCAACTCCTACCCTCATAATTATATTTATATATACACACATATATATATGCACATCATGCATGTATATACACATGTACATTGTATAAACATATAATATTAACATAATAAAATTCAATTATTACATGTGAGCTGGGAGCTAGGTGTTACAGTAGATAGAGCATTGGGCTTAGAATCAAGAAAATTCATCTTCATGACTCCAAATCTGGCCTCAGACACTTACAAAATGTGTGAACCTAGGCTAGCTGCTTAGCCCTTGCTTGACTCAGTTTCCTCATCTGTAAAATGAACTGGAGAAGGAAATGGCAAACTACTCTAGTATCTTTGCCAAGAAAACTCCAAATGGAGTCAGAGAGTCAGATATGATTAAACAACAATCATCATGTGGGTTAAAGCTTTGAGGGTAATTCTCATTTTGTGTTTTGGACCAAATTTGTGATTTCACTGATATAGGGAACTCCCAATGAGGCTTTCTGACAATGTAGAACTGAACCAGCTCTACAACTTACAGTCTTATATAGCTTGGGGCACTGAGGTCAACTGACTTACAGGGGCTTACTTACACAGCCAGTATGTGTTAAAGGCAGGCCTTAGACCCAGGTCTTCCTAACTCAAGTCTCATTCTATCCACCATACTATATTGTCTCTTCAATTTAAAGCTTAGCTTCTCTTTATAGTTTCCTCAAGAAGTCCCTTCCCGAAAGCTGGGAAACAATTTTTATGGCCAGTACTTCTGATAAAGACCTCATTTCTAAAACATATAGGGAACTAAATCAAATTTATAAGAATCCAAGTCATTCCCCAATTGAGAAATGGTCAAAGAATATGAACAGGCAGTTTTCTGATGAAGAAACCAAAGCTATCTATTCCCATATGAAAAAATGCTCTAAATCTCTAATGATTAGAGAGATGCAAATTAAAACAACTCTGAGGTACCACCTGACACCTATCAGATTGGCTAAAATGACAAAAAAGGAAAATAATAAATGTTGGAGAAGTTGTGGAAAAATTGGAACACTAATGCATTGTTGGTGCAGCTGTGAACTGATCCAACCATTCTGGAGAGCAATTTGGAATTATGCCCAAAGGGCAATAAAGCTGTGCACACCCTTTGACCCAGCAATACCACTTTTGGGACTTTTTCCCAAAGAAATCATGGAAAGGGGAAAGGGACCCACATGTACAAAAATATTTATAGCTGCTCTTTATGTGGTGGCAAGGAATTGGAAGTTGAGGGGATGCCCATTGATTGGGGAATGGCTGGACAAGTTGTGGTATATGAATACAATGGGATACTATTGTGCTGTAAGAAATGATGAGCATGGGGCAGCTAGGTGGTGCAGTGGATAGAGCACCGGCCCTGGAGTCAGGAGTACCTGAGTTCAAAACCGGCCTCAGACACTTAACACTTACTAGCTGTGTGACCCTGGGCAAGTCACTTAACCCCAATTGCCTCACTAAAAAAAAAAAAAAAAAAGAAATGATGAGCAGGAGGAGTTCAGAGAAACCTGGAGGGTCTTGTGTGGGCTGATGATGAGTGAGATGAGCAGAACCAGAAGAACACTGTACACAATATCATCAACATTGAGTGTGTGATGCACTATATTCTTCTCACTAATGCAATGGTACATAAGAGTTCCAGGGAACTCATGATAGAAGAGGATCTCCAAATCCAGGAAAAAAAAACTGTGGAGTAGATGCTGAATGAACCATACTATTTCTTTTGGTTTTGGTGCTGATGTTTTTCTATTTTGAGGTTTTTCATCATTGCTCTTATTTTTCTCTTATAACATGACTAATGTAGAAATATGTTTAATGTTATTATGTGTATATATATATATGTGTATATATATATGTGTGTATATATATATATGTGTGTATGTATATATGTGTGTGTGTGTGTGTATATATATATATATATATAACCTATATCAGATTACCTGCTGTCTAGGGGAGGAGGGAGGGAGGGGAGGGAGGGGAAGGAGGGAGAAAAATCTGAAATTGGAAAGCTTGTATAAACAAAAGTTGAGAACTATCTTTACATGTAACGGGAGAAAAAAATAAAATACTTTATTAATTTTTAAAAAAAGAAGTCCCTGCCCTCAAGGATCTTATATTCTACTTGAGTGGATCCATGTATACATGGATAAGAAAAAATAATTTCAAGAGACTCAGAACACTAATAATCCAGGAAGTCAGTAATGATTCAAGTTAAATGGCAATTGAGCTGAGCCTTGAAATTAAGCTAAGAATTCTAAGAGGAGAAAGGATTGTGTTTCAGCTTTGGGAGATAGTCTATACAAAGACTCAAAAACAGGACATAGAATTTCAGGTTCAGTGAACAATTAATAGGTCAATACAGCTGAAAATCTGGCCATGAAACAATCCAAGGCCTTAAAGTACATGGACATAATCTATAAATGTTTGCCTATGGTCTCTGCATAAAGTGGCCAAAGGTGGTTCTTGTCAGACTGCTCTTTATCTATTTAGACAAATGATTCATTCTTGACCAAGTTACCTTGTGTGTATGAAGAAAACAGGGTATATTTCCAGATACCTGACTTAAGATAGAGAGAAATTCATTTCAATTTAACCTGTGCTCTACATCACTGCAGCCTGGCTTTGTATATTAGAGTAGGGAAAAATAAGGACTATGGGGGAGTAATTTTTATTTGGGCAATAAGAGGGAAGTGTTGGGGGCGGCTAGGTGGCCCAGTGGATAAAGCACCGGCCCTGGATTCAGGAGTACCTGAGTTCAAATCCGGCCTCAGACACTTGACACTTACTAGCTGTGTGACCCTGGGCAAGTCACTTAACCCCCATTGCCCTGCCAAAAAAAAAAAAAAAAAGAAGGAAGTGGTACAGATTTCTCGAGGTTTCCCTATTTCCTTTCATCTCCAGTATTTTCCCTTCCATTTTCCAGGTCCTGAGTTAAGCTTACAGAACAAGGAAGAAGGACACTGGGAAGATGAAAAAGGATTGCACTAAGAAGATCACTTGAGAGGTACCAGATCCTGCAACTGAGAGAGAAATTGTTCTCTCCTCATCCTTCAGTGGTGTAGTTCCATCTTTCCCTGAACAGCTGGTAACTCAACACCAACCACTATTTCCAACTGCTCTAGGCACTGACTCATCCTACATTTTTGATGACTCAAATCTAGGCTATTATCCCTTTTCCTCATTCCTGTGTTCTGTTGTATAAGTCTACCCTTCCTCTTCCTCCTTTTCATTTGATATAAATATTAGTTCATATTTTTGCCTCCTTATATATTAAATATCACAAGCTGGCATTGAGATTTTTCATAGTTGCTATTTACATCACGCACAACATCCTAGTAAACTAGGAGTGATGCATTTGCATCACTATGTGTAGTAAGAGCTCCAGGTAGAAGGTGGCTAAGGATTCAAGATGCTTATGAATCTGCCACCAACCACTAGCGGGTCTTTTCTTGCAAATCTCATATTGAATTTATAGTGCATTAAAACCTCTAGATTATTTTTAGACAAAAGCCACCTAATTTTGCCTCCCTATATTGTGCTTCTGAAATTGATTTTTGAAACCATAAGACTTCACAGTTATCCTTAGTCAATAAATTCTATTGTCTTAAATTCAGTCCTCTGTCTTAGACTGATGAAATCTCTGTTATTCCTTTGTCATCCAGTGGGGTTAATATGGCTAACTATCCATCCCAGCTCTATGTATTAGATAGCGGCCATCTGTGGCTTTATCAAAGTCATTGACAAAAATTTTAAATGGCATAGGATCAAGACAGATACTTCCTGAGGCTCTCCACTGCAGAATTCCTTCCAAGTCCAAATCAAACCATTAATGATCACTTTGGGAGTCATTCCCAATCCATCTAATTGTACTACCATCTACCCTATATCTTTCCTTTCATAATGGAAAGTGTTGGACTCAGGAGTTAGAAAGACTTGAGTTCAAATCCCATATCAGAAACTAGCTGTGTTACCCTGGCTAGGACATATAACTTCTCTGACCCTCAGTTTTCTCTTCTGTAGAAGGGATATAATAATAGTGTCTACCTCACAGCTTTTTTGTGAGACTTAAATGTGATAATGTATGTATAGCCCTTTGTAAATTATGAAGTACTTGAACGAATATTAATTATTTTCATTGATACTATCTTTCATAAAAACAAGATGAGAAAAGATCAAATAATTTCTAAGTTTAAGTACACTATTGCTATAGCATTTCCTTGATCATATTACTTTAATAACTCTGTCCAAAAAAAGGAAATAAAGTTAGCGTTATGTGACCTGTTCCTAATGCAGTTGTATAAGCTTTTTCTGATCCCTATGTCTCATTGTAGATGTTTATTATCTCTTTAATAGTATATTCTAGAATTTCATGTGAAATTGAAGCCAAACTCATTTGGCCTATAATGTATATGTATGTATGGTCTTTTCTACAAATTACCACTGCATCCAAATTACAAAAATATATAAAACATTTATTCCCTCTTGGCTGCTGCTTGTTTCTGTGGAAAAGGAACATTGAAATGTGCCCATATATTCCTCCTTTCAAGTCAAAAGCATAAGAACACCCACCTGTGTAATGTTCAATGACTTGACAACACCACTGGCGGGTCATATAACAAAATCTCAAACCTCAAAGTCCATGTAGTACAGGCCACAACTGATCAACACCCACATCCAGATCATTCCAAGCAAATGGATACCTCGTCTTTGCTTAAACACTTTCAAAAAGAATCCACTACCTGATTCTAGAAACAGTCTCATTCACTCTAGCCAGCTCTAGATGGGAAAAAGCTTTTCCTTTCCTTGAGGTGATAATTGCCTTTTGCAACATCCAATAGTTGACAACTGCATTTCCGGCCCCCCCCCCACCCCCCGCAGCTGACTGGGTTTTTTCCTGTTGAAGGTCCTATATAGTCTCACCTAGATTAATTGTTTTTCTCTCTCTCTCTTTTAAAAAGCCTCTTTATAATTTTCTTTCCTGCATTTATTATTCAACCAACCTGGGAAAATGGGGTTTGAAAATCATATTCCCTGGGGGGGGGTTGCTGCTGTTATTTTTCTAACTGAAGCCCATTTATATAAAAATCTAGCTCTAAACAACAGAAAATCCCTGATTTGATCTCTATGGAAGTCCTCATACATGGAACCATCAAGCCCCCACACCTATATTCCAGATACCTAGAGTTGCAGAGACAAAAAAAAAAGCAAATATCCTTGTGCTTGTATCATAGAGACATCTACTGGACCAATCCTTTCATAACACATGACATTAGGGAAGGCAATTTTCTGAACTTTGAATGCAGAATAAAACCTAGGTTTCTTCAAATTCTTTGAGAGAAAAAAATTAACATGTTTCACAGACATCTTTAGTTGGCAAAAAATTCACTTTCAGTTCTTGCTGTTATCATTACAGTAATAGAAATCCCAACATCAAAATACTTTGCAGCAGTAACATCCAAACAAGTAAGACCATTATTGCTTTCATGGTTGGGATTTCTGCGATCTAAAACTAAAGCATGCATTTTGATGAAGTTGATCCTTTTTTACCCCCATTCCAACTTTTTTTTGCCTCTGTCTATGTCTGTAGGAATAGATATTTCTTATATTTACGAATGATCAAATGGTTAGAAATAGGACCCTAGGGGCAGCTAGATGGCGCAGTGGATAGAGCACCGGCCCTGGAGTCAGGAGTACCTGAGTTCAAATCCGGCCTCAGACACTTAACACTTACTAGCTGTGTGACCCTGGGCAAGTCACTTAACCCCAATTGCTTCACTAAAAATAAAAACAAAAAACAAAGAAATAGGACCCTAAGGTTCCAAACAGTCAAATAGTAAAATTATGGTTGAAAGTTGATCAGAATGAGGCAGCTAGGTGGTGCAATGGATAGAGCACTAGCCCTGGATTCAGGAGGACCTGAGTTCAAATCCAGTGTCACTAGCCAGATACTTACTAGGTGTGTGACCCTGGGCAAGTCACTTAACCCTCATTGCCCTGCACAAAAAAGACAGAGAAAGAAAGTTGATCAGAAATATTTCCTAATATAATTTTGTACTTCCTTTTGAAGCCTCTTAATATGCATAAAATAGATCATAGGTTGGAAAGCATGCTGTGATTATTTATTTTCTTTAGGAATAGCAGAGATCAAATCAAAAGTAGAACTACCCCCCCAAACAGTCCAGATGCTGGGGCATATCTTAAATGATCTGGAACCTCTCCAGAACGATTCAGATTCTCTACATGATTGTTAGCACAAAGTGTGGGATTGGAGGAACACAACCTGGATTGCATACTAGAGATGAACTCAGACTTCTTCTGCCTGTGGCCAGATTCAAATATCAGACAATATTCAGCTAGGCTTGAGGTCAATAGAGAACAGTTCTTTCATTTTCCAACTGGCTCAAGTTCAGTGACTTGTACTGTGCTACAAGTGGGAGAGTGAGAGCAAAAGGCCAAGTGAAGCACTAAGAAGCAGTTGTGCTGTAGTGATCTGGGGCTACTAGGAGTTTCTCCTTTGCATCCTTGTCAAGTATACTTCTGGCCATAGACCCATGAGAGAGGTGGTAGGAAATAGGGTTCCTATTTAAATATGAGCTGGCTGTCAGTTCCTGCAGCCTTCCAAATCAAGAAGAAATGAAAGAGGGATCTAAATGATCATTACTTATGTTGTATATTCATCCCGATAGCTGTTTATCTGAATTTTTTCTTCTGAATCCAATCTCTGCATTCCTAGTGGCAAGTATCACAGGCACTTTTGTCATGACAAAGGATCTCTACTGATGCAGTAGAAGGAAAGTAACAGAGAAGTGGAACAATAAATCAGTTCAAAAATAGCAAAAAAAAAAAAAAGCCTTGAAAATTTTTTAAAAGTCCCACATTCAAGATCCTAATGCAGAAGAGAAGGGGAATCTGGAAAGAGAAAAATGTTGGTTGAATACTACCAATCAATCAACAAGGGTTTTTTAAAGCACTTACTTATTGTGCCAGGTATTATGTTAAGTGCTGGGAATACAAAGCAGGTTTTTCTCAAGGAGTTCATATTGCTGCAGATGATTCTTTGATCTCTTTGAACTCTCCAATGATGGGTGAGCAGTTCAACTGCAGTAGGGAAATTGATGCAGAAAGGTAAAAAGATGTGAATGCGATAGAACCCAATTTCCCCAACTTCCAGAAATATCTAAAAGGGTGACCTTTTGAGTAGATGTCTCCCCTACTTCTGGCATAATTTAGGGAGCTCCAGGAAAAACCCTCATCCATACTTGTCTCCCTCACAGCCTTCCCTGGTTCCCCACATTTGTGGCATTACAGATTCATCTCTTGTCTTGTAAGTCTTAAAGGATTTTCTGACTTTAAGAGTACCCTATTAAAATGCAAAGACCCCTGGAAAGCTTAAGTCTTAAGCTGTTATCAGTTAACAGCCTGCTGATGATTAGCAGACAGTTCACTAAGAAGAAGACCCTTTATGATGGAACATGAGATGAAGGCTGCATGATTTTCCATCAATCATATAACCTTTCAGTGCAATGAAGATGTCTGTATCGGGTTCTCCCTGGGATAAATGTCTGAACATTTGATACCAATATTTTCCAAAATTCCATAGACCTCCTAATAGCTCATGATTCTTTAGGATGAATTAACCCAAGAAGTTCCTTGACCTTCTGGAAATGTTCATTGTTCTCTCAAATGACTACATATTATATTCCAACAATTCTAGAGATGACTGTAAAAGGTTTCTGTCTTAAGAGTCCAGCTGGTACCCAAAGGGGGATTGTAGAAATTGAATTAGTTGATTGGATTCTTGTCACATAACCAGAGGGCAGATGCATTTGCATTAATTGTACCTCCCTGATGTTACATGTCAGAAGATATCAATGCTCAGGGACTACATCTAAGTAGATTCCCTGTTCATTGATTTGCCGTGGTTTTGCAAATGACCCATCCACTAATACATTCTCAGTCATCATTAAAAGAGCCAGAAAATCAAACACCTGCTAACCATCAATTTTGCTTACACTGGACGAAATTTTTTACCTTAGAAATACAGAGACTGGCACTCTCATTCAAACTGACAAAAGTTTCTACTTTCTACTCATCATATTCCTCCTGGAATAAAGTTTCACAGTGGATACAGAAGATATCTGATATACAATATAATTCTCCTACTCATTCCCCCATTTAAGTGGGAAGTGACTAATGGAAGGTTGAATGCACAGCCCCTATTTTATATACCATTTCAAAGGACCTTGAAGAGATGTTAGTGAATAATATGCTAATGATAAAAAGTCATATTTGTGTAGCACTTTAAAGTAAATAAAGAACTTTTCTTTAAAAATCCCAAGATTGGTAGCATAAGTAGATTTATTTCCATTTCACATGTGGGGGAACTGATTTTCGGGCAATTTCTTGTTCATTGTCTAAAATTTCAGCTTCCCAGGGTATTTATTTAATCCACCAGGAGGTGCTATTGCCCAATTACTTGACTGATTTGAGGGATGAAGGAATTGGATGCTGATAGTTCACAGCTGTGTTAAATACTCCACTTACCACCAGAGGGTGCCCTAGAGAAATTGCAAGCTCTCTATAGTTTTCAGGGAGCTAGTATCCTCTATTCCCTAGCTCCACCCCTTTTATGGGAAGCATTGTTTGTGTCATTAGTCTACAGCTAAGTCAGTGTGAATTTATCAAACAAGAATCTTGGCTTAGCCCCTGTCCCGCAGGAAAAGGACATTTCTCTTTATATGGCATTTTAATGCACCCTAATCACATTTGTGTGACTTAATGGAGTAGATCATATAAATATGGTTTAATTGTATTCAGTTTCTATTAATACTAATAGAAGTACAAGGGATAAAACCAAATATATTAAAAATAATCATTATACAGGTTGTATCTAGCTCCTCCTAGACATATGCATCCCTTAACCAGTTTATAGGCATATCTCAAGCCCAGCACTTATACACAGTTCTGTGCACAGAACTTTAAACAGTTCAGGTTTTTAACCTCAGATCTCCATAAGCCTTTTCTATTGGGAGCTAGCATATGTCTCCAGTGCTGAAGCTAACAGCATCCACAAAACTGGGATAAGCAAGCATCCCCTTGTTGATTCTTTATAACTTCCAGGTTATAAAATGGTCAATGTCCAGTCTGTTGCACGATTTGGAAACTGGGATATCTTTGTGAGTTGCCAAAGGCAACCTGGATTCAGAAACTGATCCTTCTTCTGCCTAATCGCATCTGCCACATGATCTGCTCCAGTCACATCTACTGCTTTTTCTGGCTCAGCACTCACATCACCAGCTTACTTCTTCCCAGAGGCACAACCTCACAACCAGAGTTTCAATGCAGAAAACATGGCTACAAGTACAAAAGCAGGGTCTCCCCATGTCAATGTCATCTTGGTCTCTTTTTTTCCTCATCTAAGTTACCAAGTTGGCTTGCCCTTACCCTACATTGCTTAATAGTGGATTATTTGAGATCGGGAGTCTTTTATACCCAACAGAATAAATCTTTAACAATGAGAATTTAGGACATTTTGATAAACTATAAAACTTATATTTGTATTAAAGGGTCTTCCTTCAAGTCATGTCCTAATACTCTGCTTACTCATAAGGCTGATCCTCCTCCCTTATCTACCACTAGTTCCACTGTGTTACTTTAAGCAAGGCATGCAACCTCTCTGGGCCTCAGTTTCGTCATCTGTAAAGAGAGGGCTTTTTCACAGGATCTCTAAAATCCTTTCCACTTCTAGCAAGACTGCAAAGCCCTGAAAAATTCCCCAAATCAGAACAAGAAGTAGAAATTAAAAGGAAGAATAAGTTTAAAAGACATGAATCTAAATTGAGACTGAAGGAAGATGGAAAGAATGTTTAATAATGAATAAACAGGAAGTGCACCTCAGGTAATTTTTTTTTAAGTTCAATCTAAGTTAAATGAGAAGTCACAATTTTAGATTATAGTTGGTAATTGAGGAAATATATTAAAAGCTACTAGAAGAGAAGGCTTTCTGTACCCACTTCTTTCCACCTCCGTTCAAGATTCTGTGTTTTCTAGAGCCCCTGAGCACTAGGCCTGAGTTGGGGTACACGTGACCCTTCAGAATCAAATACTTGTTCTTGAGGATCATGACTCATTTCAGCTGGTTTCTCTAACCCCCCCCCCCCAATTTATATTCTGTGAATTTGTGCTCTTGGCAAACCATGATGATGGAAAGGGAAGATATACTCCCAGACAGGGGTATACTGGTAAATCTTAAATAACCATCTCTTTGAGAGGAAATGTATACACAGCATACTTTAAAGTTTAATATACATTATTAAAATTTTCTCCATGAGTTTCTTTAGTTTTAACAAATGAAACAATACATCAAGCTCTGATTTCCAGCGCTTGACAATTTCTGAGGTGTAAATTTCACAATGATAATTTAACAATTGGTTCTAGCAAGCCACCTTGAGCTGGTTCCAGTATGCGTTCCTGCTCACAGAGTTCACTGACTTATAGAATTTCAGAGTTGGAAAGGACCTCAGAGATCATCTAATCCAATGTGTTCTAGGACAAGAATTTCTCTCTACAACAGACCCAACAAAGAGTCATCCAACTTTTGCCTGAAAAGCTCCACTATCTCCCAAGGCAGCTCAATCCATTTTTGATAGCTCAAATTGTTAGAGAAGGGCTTATCTTATTTGTTTTGTTCATTTGCTTTTTCTCGAATAAACCTTAATATTCTTCCCTGCAGCTCCCACACAGTGACACTGGTTCTGCCCTCTGGAGACAAGTGGAAAATAATCTAGTCCTTTTTCAACATGGCGATCTTCCAAATACTTAAAGATGGCTATCATCCATTCTTTGATCTCCCATACTCCATCTTGCTGGTGGGCCCCAAGCCCAGGATGGTAAGGGCACAGGCTCTGACATTCAATTCATCAAAAGGAAACTATAAAACATGACACTATTCTTCTACAGTAGATAATAGTAGACATGCATTGATTTTTTTTTACTGTTTATATCTCACTTAATCCTCACTTCTCTCTCATTTATGATGAGAAGGGTCCTATTATTATCCTTTTTCAGATAAGAAAACTAAAGATCAGAGAAGGTAAGAAGTTGTCACAGGGTCATACTGCTACTAAGTATCTGAGGAGGAATTGAAACTTGGCCTTCCTGACTCCAACTCTAGGGCATTCGCCATTATACCATACTGCATTAGTTTGCTTTTTTCAGTATATACCACACACAGTGTTAATCCTTTATAAAATTGCTTTGGTCATACTCTAAATCTTGTTAATTGCTGGAAAGGCAGTGTGATAAAAAGGAAAGTATGTTGGCCCTGGAGTCAAGAAACCTGAATTCATTTCCTAATATGTACACGTACTATCTTTGAAACCTCATACAAGTAGCTTGAGCTCTCTGTACCTCCGTTCCCTCTTCAGTAAAATGGGGATAATAATATAGGTAGATCCTATTTCTTTATTGAGGTGGAGGGGATTGTCATGGTCAGAGCTGCACTTTAGGAAAATCACTTTGATAGCTAAGTAGAGGATGGATTCAATACTTAAGGCTGGGAGACCAATTAAGAATATTATTTCTATAGTAATGGTAAGAGGTAATGAAGGTTTGAACTGGAGTGGTAACTGTGTAAGTGGAGGGAAGGGAACCTATATGAGAGGTGTTAGATAAAACAAGATCTGACAATAGATTGTATTTGTGAGGTGAATGCCAATGAAGAGTCAAGGATGACCCTGAGCTTGAGTGACTGCAGTAGTACCTTCATTTTTTAAAAGGGACTATTTTTTTCTTTTTCTTTTCTTTTTTTGGCAGGGCAATGAGGGTTAAGTGACTTGCCCAGGGTCATACAGCTAGTAAGTATCAAGTGTCTGAGGTAAAATTTGAACTCAGGTCCTCCTGAATCCAAGGCTGGCACTTTATCCACTGTGCCACCTAGCTGCCCCCAAGAGTACCTTCAATAGCAACAGGAAAGCTGGGAAGAGGGGAGGATTGGGGATTGGGGAAAGTGAGTTTTTTCATTCATGTTGACTTTGAAATGAATATAGAACAGCTAGACTGAGATGTCCAATAGGCAATTAGCGATGCATGTTCAGAGAGAGAATAGGACAGACAAATAACTCTGGGAATCATTTAGAGATGATGATTGGAACGCATGAAATCAACCAAAAGAGTACAGAAGAGGAGAGTACTAGGACAGAACCTTGGGGGATGCCTACTGTTATTGAGCATAACATGGATAAAGATGGAGCAAAAGAAGAGATTGAGAGGAGCAGACAGGGAGAGGGCTGAGAAACAGGAGAGAGTAGTATCAGAAAACCTACAGAAAGGAAAGTATCCAGGAAAAGAGGGCACTTGAAATGCCCAAAACTGCAGAGAGGTTAAGAAGAATGAGGACTAAGAAAAGGGTCTTAGATTGGCAATTAAGAAATAATTAGTAGCTTTGGAGAGGGAAGGTTCATTTGAATGATGAGGCTGGAAAGCAGATTACAAAGAGTTTAGAAGTGAGTGAGGATAAAAAGGAGGTGTAGAAATTATTTATTTATTTACCTATTTATTTATTTGGGGGGGGGTGTTTGTTTTGTTTTGTTTTTTAGTGAGGCAATTGGGTTTAAGTGACTTGTCCAGGGTCACACAGCTAGTAAGTGTTAAGTGTCTGAGGCCGGATTTGAACTCAGGTACTCCTGACTCCAGGGCCAGTGCTCTATCATGTAGGCATTATTTAAATTCAATAGAGAAAATCACTGTAAACCGAAAGGAACAAAAATATAGGTTGATAGGGAGAGGTAATGGAAAAATCAAGTGCAGAGCGCCAGAGTTCAAATGTAACCTCTCATTATTACTACCTATGTAACCTTGGGAAAGTCGGGTTACCTCCATGGGCCTCAGTTTCCTTTTTTTATTTGCAAAAGGAGTGGATTGGGAGAAATGGCCTCTGAGATCCTTTCTAACTCTATATTTATGAGAAGGCAAATGAGGGGGATCCTGTATATTCATGAACAAAAGGCTTAGAGACAGTTCTTTGTGCAGTGTGAGCTCTTGGCATATCGAGTCTTGCCCAGTAGGATTAGGCTGAAATGCTCATTCCTTTTCAGAAGCCTCCAGAGCCCTGAGGTATAATTTTCTGACTGCAGAGAACAACAGGCTTCGGTCACCACTGATCTGAACCAAAATAAGCCAGTTTACACACAGCTGATGAGCTCTAATAATTCCAAGCTTTCCTTTCCTCTTCTCTTCCTTGGCTCATCTCCCAAAGAAATATCCCCTGGAATTTCACTTGCATCTGTTTAGTAATGCCCAGGAAGGAAGGAGAAGAAGAAAAGCCTCCCCTTACCTTTACCTTGAATGCTTTCTTAACAGGGTAAGCAAACTAAGCACACTCCTGCTCACAAGACAGCCAGGCAGTCCAGAACAAGACTGAGGAGCGAGTGACCATGGGCCACATTGTCTTGTCCTATCTGAATGTAACAGGCCATTTTAAATGCTGTGTCACCTGCCAAACTGATGAATCCGTCACCTCCGAACCAGAGAGCGATTACAGCTCTTCTTAGCAGCATCTTTGTGTCCATGCCCATTTCGATACACAGCCTTCCTCTGCTTTTATAAAGCAAATGTCAAGGCAAAATGTCAGCTCTAATGAAATCAAGAAGCTTTATTTGTTCC
This sequence comes from Dromiciops gliroides, assembly GCF_019393635.1. Classification (NCBI taxonomy): domain Eukaryota; kingdom Metazoa; phylum Chordata; class Mammalia; order Microbiotheria; family Microbiotheriidae; genus Dromiciops; species Dromiciops gliroides. Next base: position 68,012,544 of record NC_057862.1, read on the forward strand.
CTCTATCACAGTGTCAGGGAGAGAGGAAAGGCCCCTTGGCTTCCCTAGCCACAAGAAGCTAAAGAAACACAATGTGCTATTAATGCCATGATGATTGTGGTGCACTGTCCTCACCAAGGCTTAATGTCCTGACTGTTTTCTGTATTCACAAAGCAATTTAAATTCCATTTGAAAATAGGTCACTAATAGTGATATGGTTTCCATTTTACAAGAAAATAAGCCAAAATGCAAAAAAGTACCTCTCCCATCCATACTCTTATACACTGAACTACCCTAGGCCTTTAGGTGGCACGGTGGATAGAGTGCTGGGCCTGGGATTCAAGAAGACATGGGTTCAAATTTGGTCTCAGATACTTAGTAGCTATATAACCCTGGACAAATCACTTGATTTCTATTTGCCTCAGTTTCCTCAACTATAAAATGGGGATCATGATAGAACCTTCCACCCAAGATTATTATGAGGACAAAATGAAATATTTGTCAAGTACTTTGTCCCAGTGCCTGGCACATGCTTAATACATGTGTATTTCTTTCTTTTGTTCCTAGCAGCTATTCCCTTTAAACATTACATCTCCCACTTCCATTGCCCTTGCTTAGGCTGTCTCTTTTGTCTAGAATGCTCACCCTACTTATCTCTGTCTCTTGGAATTCCTAGTTTCCTTCAAGGTTCACCCTGTAAGCTTTCCTACACAAGGCTTTTTTCCCCCAAAATTCACAGTGATTTCATTATTTTTATCATTGTATCCTCAGCATCTAGAAAAATGCCTTGGATGTAGAAGGCACTGCTATAAAATAATTTCTCAAGCCAGTGTGTATTAGAGTTGGGTTCCATAACCTAAGCTGATTCATAGACTGCTGAGTCATGGTCAATATTTTATAACATAAGTATTGAATATTCTTGCAGAAGAAGGCCTAGCCTTATAAATAGGAGTAAGTGGCTCCCATGCATTTTAATTGGGGGAAGAAGGGAGATAAATGTGCATAAGGCTCTTGACTAAAAATATCTTCTCCCACTTGTCTGGAAACTAAAGGAGGTAGAATATGCCTGAAATTCCACCATTAGAGTCTCACTCCTTTAGATAAAGACTCTCACTCCTTTAGATAAAGACACTGTCCTCTCCAGACTACTAAAATCCAAATAACTCCACTTAGATTCTAGTTCCATCTCTGAGAGTTACTAGATTTATAATCCTAGATGTATCATTTAACTTTTCTGATCTTCAGTTCTTTCATCTGCATAATGGTGGCAATAATATCGATACTGCTTAAATTCGCCATTTTCTCTTCCTCCTTAACAATACTTTCTATTCTTTTCCCCTACCTCCCCCAAACATCTTGCATTTATCTTGTGAAGACTCTGTATTTACTTAATTCTTTAAATGTTTCTCCCTAGTAGAAAACAAGCCAATTGAAGGCAGAGTCATTTTTGTCCTTATATCCCTAGTACCTATCATAGTGCGTGGCACTTAGTAGGTGGATCATAGATGCTTGAAGAATAGCACAACATAATACAGCATAGCATAGCACAGAATGAAATTAAATGTAATAGGATGTAACATGACAGAAAAGTACAGGATGGAACAGTATGGGATGGGATGACAGAAAAGTACAGGATGGAACAGTATGGGATGGGATGGAACAGTATGGGATGGGATGGAACAGGATGGCAGGACGGGATGGGATGGGAGCCAATAGGATGCAAAGAAATAAAATGGAATGGAATGGAACAGGACAAGGAAGAATAGAACAAAAACTGACTTCTAAGGATAGGTGGCAGATCAGGAGAAAGGGAAATAAAGGGAAGAGGAGGGGCACTGAAGAAAAAGCTATACAAGTTTAGAATGTTACTAAGGCCAGCCTTAGCCTTGTGCATCCTTTCTCAAATCTACCAACATCTGAGTCATAAGGAGTTCAAGGTCACTAGAACAATGTGTAATCTGGGATAATTCTGTCCCCTCATGTGATCATTATTTTAAGACCATTCTCAGAATTCGTCACAGTATCATATAGGGAAAAGACGATGCAAAACATTGAACTAGGAGTCAAGAGGCCTGATGCCAAGTTCATTTCTAGGCTCTATCACACTAATTGTGTGCCCTTAGCAGGCCATTAAACTCCATGAGATATAATATCCTCACTCATAAAATGAGTACTTGACAGAATTGTCATGAAGAAGGTATTTCTATACCATAGAGTACTATACAAATGTGATCTCTTATTGTAAACCCTAACAACTCTTCACAAGGTATCTCATCTGAAATAGGAGCCATCTCTTCAGACTACAACACCCCTTTGATTTTAGACACACACACACACACACACACACACACACACTATCATGAAGTATGAATATACAGATCACCTTTTCTCATTCTTCTATTTGTGATTTTTCTCTAGAAACTGGGGTTTCCTCTTGGCTGTAAGGAAGTTACTCCCGAGAAACATAATTCAAATACATATTTTCATATTTTTGAAGGTGAATGTCATGCTCATTAAAGATTCTGGCCTAAAAACAATGGAGGTCCAGTTATTCATTTTATTTAAACAACCAAATAATAGAGAGGCAACCTGGCTTAGTGACATGAGTGGTAGACCTGAAGTCAGGAAGATCAGGGTTCAAATCCAGCCCCTGATACTAACTGTATGACCATGGGCAAGTGCCTAAACTTCAGTAAATCTCTCTTTTTTTTTTTGCTGGGCAGTAAGGGTTAAATGATTTGCCCAAGGTCACACAGCTAGTAAGTTTCAAGTATCTAAGGTCAAATTTGAACTCAAGCCCTCCTGAATACAGGGCCAGTGCTTTATCGACTGTGCCACCTAGCTGCCCCCCTCTGTAAGTCTCTTAATACTAGAATTAATCTACTAAGTTATAGTTTGGGTTGTGATCTGGTAGAGGGAATGAGGAAATTCCTAGGAAATCACAATTCTTCAGAAAACACATAAAATATATGGGAAAGAATCCCACAGCATAAGATGGCATGGATGGATTCTGATGTGTAATTAATAGAGGAAGGACACAGACTACCACAATCATGGGTGTAAGGAAGCACTGAATTGACATTCATGTCTAAGACTTCACAAAAGTCCTTTTCTAATACTCCATCAGGGTACTCAGGTGATTTGAGTTTCTCAAAGTCTATGCAAGGGAAGCACAAGCTCTGGCAAATCCTATCATTCTGGAATGCCTTTGAGTATGCACCCTGCAATGAAAAGTGTTTCTTCTCACTGGATCATAAGGACACTAGACCTAGAGCTGAAAGGGACTTTAGAGTTTATCCAGTCCAATGACAAAGGCTCAAAGAGGTTGAACAACTTGCCCGAGGTTACACAACTCATAAGTACTAGAGTCTGGATTTTAACCTGACTCTACCTGGATCCAAACCAAGTACTTTGTCACATGGTCATCCCATGTTTGAGCCTAATTTCAATGATGGATTTTTTTCCAGCCACAGCACTTCATGAATGTTGTTTTTCAGTTGTGTCTAACTCCTCATAACTGTATCTGGGGTCTTCTTGGCAAAGATACTGAAGTGGTTTGCCATTTCCTTCTCCAATTCACTTTACAGATGAGGAAATTGAGGCAAACAGAGATAAGTGACTTGCTCAGAATTGTACAGTTAGTAAGTGTTTAAGGCCAAATTTGAACTCAGGAAGAAGAGATTTCCTGACTCCAGGCCCGGCATTGTATCCTCCAAGGCACTTAGCTGCTCAACTCATGAATACTGTTGACTAAACTATGAATGGGTCTCTGCCTGCATTGGTGGAGGGAATTCTCAGACTGATTAAACCATTGGGTCCTGAATTATTGAAATATGGAAGAACCACATCTTATTGGGTCTAAACAACCTCTGGGTATAAATTGGTTCCACTTGGAAACTAAATTAAGCTCCTTAAATCCCATTAGATCAGATTTATACTTCAGAGCTAGAAGGAACTTTAAAGGTCATCCAGTTCACCCTCCTCAGTTACAAGTAGCATTAGTAACTTAATCTAGTGCTAACGATTAGAGAAGTCAAGACATCATTGAAGATTGTATTCATGAGCAATGCAAAAAAAAAAAATCCAGAAAATGAGGTTTCAATCTATCACTGCTCGTCATTTGGACTTTAATAGGTCAAAGAATCTCAGAGTTGGAAAGGAGCTCAGATATCATCCATTTCAAGCCATGTCTCAAGTATTAATCATCTCTATGATATCTCTGACATGATATGATACAGCCTCTGAATGAAGACCTCAAGTGATGGGAAAAACATTTCTCCCAATAAAACAGACCCTTCCAGTTACAGATACCTCTAATCACTGTAAAACTCTCCCTTGCATTGAGCCAAATTCTACCTGCCTGTAATTTACACACATTGGTCTTCATTGTGCCCTGAGGGGCCCAACAGAATAAATATTATTTTTCTCTTATATTACAGACTTTCACACACTTGAAGACAACTATTATATCCTTTCCACTCCCTGGAAAATCTTCTTTTCTCTAGGCTGAGCATCCCCTCATTTTTCAAAGAGTCTTATGACCTACTTCTCTGTCCCATCATCTTCCTAGTCTGAGAGGCATCATGGAAATAATGGAAGAGTTGAAGTCAGAAGAGAACTGGGTATGAATCCCACCCCCTTTGCACATTGACTGGCTGTGTGATCAAGGGCAAGTAACAGTCTCTCTGAGCCTCAGTTTCTTTATCTACAGTATAATGTGAATAATAATATTATTGCCTCCTTCAGAGAATTGTTGTGGAAAGACAATAAACTAATGTGTGAAAATCTGTTTGCAGAACTTAAAGATGTATACAAATGTGAGCTATTATTATTATTATCCAACGACTCTGCTTGACACATTGTACCTTGTCGGTGATGCTCATTAATATATCATATCTAGAATTGACAGTATTTCAGGTATGGTCTGACCAGGAAAGGATACAACAAGGATTTTTGTCTATCTTGATCAAGATGCTATACTTCTGTTAATGAAGCCATGTTATTTTTTTTCCACAGTCCATATTGCCATTTTGCCTCCTTATAAGTTTAACAACAATGATGATGACAACAATAACAATAATAGTACGCTATACTGATGAGGGCATTATTCTAAAAGTCAGAAGACCTAGCTTCAGGATCTAGCTCTGACAATTACTAGATATTTGTCCTTAGGTAAGACACTTATGGGGCATCTAGGAGGTATAGTGGATAGAGTATCATGCCTGAAGTCAAGAAGACTCATCTTCTTGAATTCAAATCTGTCCTTAGACACTTATTAGCTATGTGACCCTGAGCAAATCACTTAACCCTGTTTGCCTCAGATCCTCATCTGTAAAATGAGATAGGGAAGGAAATGACAAACCACTTCAGTATTTTTGCCAAGAAAACTACAAATGGGATCACAAAGAATAAGATACAATTTAAACAACTGAACTCAAAGTCACTTAACCTCTCTCATCTTTAGCTCCTTTACCTGTATAGTTAGGGTAATATGAGAAGATTATTAATAATAGGGGTTTGGGGACTTCCATTCCCCCCCCCAACTGAGAGAGCCTGGCCTGACCTTTCTTAAGGTCAGCACAGAGTCAGGAAGTTACCTCATTCAAAACCACACCTACCTGAAAGCCTTGTTCCTGCCAGAGGACCTGTTCTCTGGGCTCTGACATCAGCACAACTGCGCCCAAACACCCTCAAATCCAGTGAACCAATAGATTTGAGTGATGCTAGCCAATTAGCTTTGAAAAATGTGTATGGGTGGGCTCTGCTCCTGCCCTCAGCAAGCTTACACAGACACTCTCTTTTGGCGAGGGAACTGGGGTGAGAGCAGATGCAGCCCTCTAGGGTTCCCCATTTTCTCTCTTCTCTTGGCTTTCCTATCTTTCAGAGCCATGCATGCTCTCTTTACTAATATTTAATATACTCTAATAAATGCTTAATGCCCCAAAACCAGTGCAGTAGCCTCTAATTTCTAAGTAAAAAATATAGGATAAACCCCAGTTAATTTTCCCTACACTTGGGACAGTAATAGGGCAACCACATATAGGTTTACTCACCACAGTAATAATATTTGTATTATCTGCTAGAGAATTTATGAATAAAATGGTACATAAATTCTTTGTTTTAAATACAGTATTCCATAATCTGCACTGCCCTCCTCCCAAGGACACTTGGATCTTGTATCATCTACAAATTTCAGTTCTATGATCATAAAGCTATGTTCTACTGTGGAATATTCTTGCAAAAAGTATGCATGTTCTTGCCTTCAATGAATGTGTGACATTCACATAAACATTTTATATAGATGAGAAATTAGACATATGAGTTAAAAGGTATTTATGTTCTTTGGTTAAAATTTTTCTGGTAGTAATAAGTACCAATATTTTTCTACACTTTCGGTATTTTCTCCTTCAGATATTGTGAACTGATCCCTAAATATCTTCAAAATTTTATCATGTATAGCACAGTCCTTGACTATACATGTGTGGTCCAGTCCAGCTGCTTAGCCCATCTTTATCTTAAGTACCATTTCCACATAATCTAGCAATTCATCAGGATGACGTTAGTGACTGAATCTAACATTCTACTGTCCTTGATCAAGAAAAGTCCTATAAGGAAATTTAAAGATTGTTTCCCCATAGTTTAACTCATTATTGTTCTCCTTTCTGTTTCATCATTTAAAATCCATGAGATTTCTTTGTTTGGTTGGGTCTTTTATCAAGATGTTTTTAAATTGTTTGTTTTCCACTGTTTCTCATTGTTTCGTTAGGTGGCATTGCTTATATACTCTTTCACCTTCCTTTTCCCTGAGATTTTACAAATGAGTTTATTTGAAATTAATGATGGTCTTTGGTAATCATCTCTTTCTGATGGTCAAGGAAGTCAAGTATTTACAGACTAAGACTAAGATACTTGGTGGGGGGGGGGTTCTTTTAGTGTGAATATAATTGATTTATATCAGTTAAATGTTTATATGAAATTGTAAGAAATATCACTGTACATTTCCCATTTGGATCATCATTAATTTGTTTAATTAAATAGGTCAAGGGGAATTTTTAGTTATATATCATGTCTCTTTTTCATGTGTATCCTTTCTTATCATTTCTTATTCATATTTGATTTTTACTCTATCAAGCCAGACATAGACAGCTGATTCAGGAAAATTCCAACATCAAGAACCAGCAATTTCCTGTCAGTTAAAATCCATTTCACTTTTGGTGATGTTCCTTGGTGACTGCAGTATCTAAAACCTTTTTTTTTCTTTTCCTCAAAGAAAGTATTCATGATGTGTAAGTATGGGGCTTCTTGTTATTCCACATCTTTGATCTTTTGGGCTTGCTTGATTCCTTATTCCTGAACCATATTTTCATTGTTCTCATGCAAACATACCTTTGAATTGACATCACCAAGCATTAGAGTATACATTAATTTAATTTGGAGGGTTTTATAAAAATTCTTTGGAGAATTTCTCTGATTTTTTAACCTTTGGCATAGATATTGATGTAATTATTTTCATGGTGGTTGTGCTGGTAGTAGTAACCCCACTCCTTACTCCAAGTAAGTTGAGATCATTTTTCCTGAAAAGATATTGAGACCATTAGTGAAACTTTAATGGCTCAGGGGACTAAAGGCTCAGATTGTTTACATTACATAGTGATCTCCTCACTACAAAAAAGCCATGAGGAGTTCTCTATATTTGGCTGGTGGAAAACAATAAGCAACTCATGCAAGGGATTTTTGCCTCCACTTAATCAACCTAATGCCAGAGCCTTGAATAACTTTCTTCTTCCATGGCTACGTATACCTCCTCTTGTTAATGTTGAATTACCTGTATTTCATTTGTTTCAGCATGGAATGTAAACCACATGAGAACTGGTGTGGGTCTGGTGCAGCCCAGAAGAATGATCTATTGGCAAATATTTATCATAAGCAATGCAATACAAGAAAAAAGCTTCCATAAAATAATGATTCTTGTTATCATTGGACAGATAAGGTATCATTGTCATTATTCTAACAAGTCCAATGTTCTTTCCACTCATCAACACTACCACATGGACTTCCAGCTCTCCCTATCCTGTGGGGGCCATTTGCTTTCTCAAAACTAAATATAAAACTTTACTTTTATTTAGACTTTAGACAATGTTAAAGAGTGAGGAGAGTGTTGGACTTTCAATCAGCAACACTTATGTTCAAATCCTGCTTCTGACACTTATCAGCTATGGCCCCCTGAGCAAATCACTTAATCTCTCTTGGCCCCAGCCAGGTCCCTAGGACTTATATACTAAGGTGTAGTCAGGTTATAAGTCCTTTGTCCTATCTCCATCTATGGTAGGAGTTCCACTGACCCTGTATTAAAGTCTATTTAATTTTTCTGGTTTCAGCTCACCATTCTATACTAAGATACTTTTCAATCCTGATTCTGCCATCCATCCCTCCCAGACTTATTGTCAGCCACAAAATTAATATTTGTACATATGTATTGTGATAAAATAATGGGATTTGGCAGACGCCCAGGGGCCCCCAACTGAAGATTGATTTGGAATTGATTGAATACACACATCAGATTTTAAACACCACAGTATGACTTGCAAAACACCTTCCAATAACAAATAGAAAATGTTTGGGGGTGACCCACTCTTTAGGATTATTCATATCTCCACTCATTTGCACTAATATAAATAGTAGAGAATTGATTCTGCAAAAGTATTTTAGATACATCTTCCCTTGTGCTTATCTTCATTATGGGGCAATCCTTCAGATGAAAGCAATCAATTCACATCCTGTACAGAAAAAAGTCTCTTTGGCAGTCATAGTTCCTGTTGTCTATACCACCTTCTTCTATGATTTCTGTTCCTGCCAATAACAACAACAAACATTTATATAATACCTACTATGTGTCAAGAGCTTTAGAATTATTATCTTATTTGATCCTTACAAGCCTGGGAGATAGGTGTTATTATCCCCATTTTAAAGATGAGGAAACTGAAACAAACATAGGTTAAGTGACTTGCCCAGGGTCCCTCAGTGAAAAAGTGTCTAAAGCTGCATTTGAACTCAAGTCTTCCTGATTCCAGGCCTAGATTTCTTTCTACCGTCCAACCTAGATACATGTTGTGTCCATTCAGATTCCATTTGATTTGAGCTTCCAGAGGGGAACCTTTGATCTCATTCAAGAATACTGATAGTTATGAAAATCAGAAAATTTCATTCAGTACTGATCTTTCCTTTTCTCTGTCATAGTTGGCTGGAACACTGCCTGTGGGACACTAAATTATTAAGGAAAGGGTGGGATGCAAATACAGAGAGAAAGATTCTACCGATCTGATTTCTTTAGGAAGTAACTCTAAGAAAGGAAAGGGTCTCTGGATTCACTAACTTCCCTTCCTCTGGTTAGATTTGCCTATAATTCTTTGAACTACCCCAGTAATCAGTAACCAAAGATCCTCTAATCTCCTTGACATATTGGATTTTCAGAGGCATCAGACAATTTTTTCAGGCACATGACTCTCTAGTCTCTGGGCAGCTGGGGCTGAGAATTACCTTCTGCTCTGGAAAAGGGTAGTGAATCAAAAAAAAAAAAGACTCCAGATTCCCTAGCAGAGTGATATAATGCAGCTTAAGTTGAAAACTAGATTTACAAATGTCTCATTGCCTTTGTTTGCTTCAGCAATTACAGGTCTTTTTTCCTCCTGTCTTTTCATTTCTCAATACCTCCCAAAACTACCTCACTGACACATGCTTCTCAATATTAGTGAATCTTTTTTAACCCTCTTTCCTACACAAGAGGTAAAATCATAAAATACCTGTCTGTCCTTCCAGCTCCACTGAGATCTATCTGAATTTTTACACTGACTTTTGGTTAGCATGGTCGAGCAGGTTCGGTGCTGCAGATGTGAAGTCTATTTTATCAACCACTGTTGCAAAGCCCTGAGGGTCCCTGATGAAGTTCAAGACCTAAGCTGGCCTTGTTCTTTTACAGGAGCAATTAATAATGCATTTGTGAAACACTTTGCTTGTTCCCTCTGCCCTGGAGACAGCTGTCAACATCTGCTTAATTAAGAATAAATAACCTGCTGACTTAAGGTGACTATCAGTGGTAACTGATCAAGAATAGAAGAGAGCCCCGGCCAAGCACTTGCTTCTTGTTGGACACAGCTGTTCAGGGAAATCATATAATCACAAAGGGTGCCAGTCGATGTTGGTTAGCATCTTCTACTTTGAGTGATCAGTGTCATCCAAAGAAATAGAGAACATCCAAGGTCCAATGCTGTTTTGTGAGTAGAGTCTGATTTTGTGCATGGACAATTAAACTAACTGATACTTGGCAATATTCTCAGAGATACAGGTCAGTTACTTCTGTTTCTATCCATTCTTACTTTTCTCTTCAGAAATCTCAGATCTCTACTTAATACTAGCCAACCTGGTATTGCTTTCATCTATCTACCAGAAAACAGCAGAATGAAGATGACTGGTAGAGACAATCTCAAACCATCATATCACTTTCATGATCAGTAAGTCCCTGGTGGTCAGTTATTGGGTCATTTTTCTTTCATACCTCCCTGTGATCAAATCACATTGTCTAACACCAAGCTAGATATAGAAACCACTCAATAAATATTGTGAATTGCATTTAAGCCAGCAAGAACCAAATTGAAACATAGGACAATAGAATCTTAGATTTGAAATGGAACTTATATTTCATTCAGTATTTGCTATATGAATCTGCAATATTCCCCAATGAGTGATCAAGTAGTCTCTGCTTAAGCATGCCTATGGGCATGTTCACTACCTAATGAGATAATGAGTCCCACTTTTGGACAGACAGCACAATTTATTAGGAAGTCTTCCTAATATCACTCCTTAATCTTCCCAATCCAACCCAATAAAGATTTAAGTGTGTACTATGTACAGGCTAGGGTCTAATGAAGCAGCCATTGTTGGGGCAAAAAGCTTACATTCTTCTTGGAGCAGATAACATCTAAATATATATATATATATGTATATATATATGTATGTATGTGTGTGTATTATATACATGATTATCTGAGGAAAGAAAGACAGAAATCATAGAGAACTAGGAGGATAATAGAAAAATTTTCCATAAAAAGTAAAGAGTAAAGTGAGCCTTAAAAGAAGCTAGGGATTGTAAGAGTTGGGGGGTCAGGAGGAAGAAATGTATTCTAGTCATGGGGATACAGCCTGTGTAAAGGCACGGGGATAGAATGTGAAATGTGAGAAATAACTAGAAAACCAGTTTGGCTCAGATGTAGAATGTCTAAAGAGGAATATTATTTTCCCATAGCCTGGAAAGATAAGTTAGAGCTATATTATGAAAGACTTTAAATGCCAAGGGGAGGAATTTATATTTTATCCTAGAGGCAAGAGGGAGTTATGAAAGGTTCTTGAGCAAGAGAGTGAAATGGTCAGGCTTATGCTTTAGAAATATCATTTTGGTAGTTGTTTGTAGTATAGAGACAGCCAGATAATACAGTGTATATAGCACTGGACTTGGAGTCAGGAATACCTTAGTTCAAATCTTACCTCAGACATTTTCCTGGAGAAATTACTTACCTTCTGTCTACCTTAATTTCCTCATCTATAAAATAGGTATAATGATAATGATAATGATGATGATGATGATGATGATGATAATAATAATAATAATAATAATAACCTACTTCCCAGGGTAATTGTTAGGATAGAAAAATATAATATTTCTAAAGTGCCTTAAAATCTTAAAGCCACATATAAATAATAACTATTATAGATTGGAGAATGAAGAGCCTGGAAGCTAAGAGTCAAAATAGGAAGCCATTGCAATAGACCAGGTGAAAGGTGATAAGAGCCCGAACTGAGGCAGTAAATTTTACCACTTGGTTCTATTTCTTTTTTTCTGAGATAAATCAAAATATCTAATCCATCTTCTTTCTAAATTCTTCTTTGTCATTTGGATACTTGAAAATAGTCTTCATTTCTACCATGTCTTTTATTGTTCATGCTATACATGAATGAAGAGAGTCACACCCCCAAGAAACAACCAACAGCCAACTGTCTGGGAGAAACTATGTATTTTTCAGAAAATCCAGCCTTAGTGGAGATACTTTTTTCAGCCAGCCTAGGATATTTTCCAGGTGGAAACTTATAAAAGTGGGAAAAGCTAGGGAAACAGTGCTGTTTAGTTTCTTCTAAAGCTCTCTGCATGGCTAGTTTCAATCATTTCAGGCCAAGAAATTATTTAAATCACTTTATGGCTGACTGATATTTCTATATCTCATATGTAAATAGACTAGCAAGAACAGCATAGAGAAATCACATTTAATTGGAGATCTGGTAGAATCCAAATGTAGATCCTTAGTAAGGCAGTATATTGTAGTGAAGAGGTTTTTTACTGGGAATCAGACCACCTGGGTACTATTCTGACCTTCTTCATCTATAAGAGGATTGAACTAAATGGTTTATTGGGTCCTTTACAGCCCTAAAATTCTATGAAGCTATGATTCTGCTATTTACCCTCACAATTTTCAGTGTACTGACTCCAATCCATCAGATAGCTTCTAAACTACTATACCTTAAATACTACTTTCATCATTGACTGGATTTCAGTACATAGAATCATAGGCCTAGAACTGAAAGGTACCTCAAAAGTCATCTAACCCACCTTACTTTACAGATGAGAAAACTGAAGCCTAGGGACTGAATTTATTTCTAAAAGTAATGATAAGATGGCCTGTGAAGTTTACCAAAAGGCAATAAGCCATAAAGCCATGGCCAATGATTTCCCAACAAAATGTAAAACATACATTCAACAATAATGAAGCATTCAGAAAGTTATAACTGTGAGAAAATAATGGGTTTGGGGATGCCCAGAGGCCCCACTCGAGGGGATAAGACTAAGACTGATTGGATTGACTTTGCTGATTAACTCCCTTAAAGTTAACTTAAAACCGCACCTACCTGAAAGCCTGACCCTCAGAGGGTGTGTTCTCTGAACTCTGACCTCAGCATGTTCTGCTCATAGACCACCCTCAAGTCCAGTAAACCAATAGATTTGAAGGGTGCTAGCCAATTAGCTTGGAGCTGGATGGAAGGGCCAGCTCTTCAGGGGAGCAGGAGAGAAGGGAGGCTCTCAGACTCGCTCGTGGTGGGGGACTTGGAGAAAGAAGAAAGCCAGACTGAGCTCTATCTCTCCTCTAGGCTAGATAGGCCTTTTTAACTTTCTGAGCCACATGTTCTCTCTTTACTAATATTTGATATGCTTTAAGAAATGCTTAATGCCCAAAACTGGTGCTAAAGCTTCTAATTTATAAGTAACAATATATTAGAAACCTCAGCTAATTTTCCCCAAATTTGGGACAGAAATAAGAGGACCACATATAATTTTTTTTTCAGGGCAATGAGGGTTAAGTGACTTGCCCAGGGTCACACAGCTAGTAAGTGTCAAGTGTCTAAGGCTGCATTTGAACTCAGGTACTCCTGAATCCAGGGCCGGTGCTTTATCCACTATGCCACCTAGCTGCCCCAAACACATATAATTTTAAACACCACATAACAATAATAAAAGTTTTAATTCTATAGCACTGTTTCTAAATTACTTTCATACCAACACCACTGAGGTGGGTAGTACAAATATTATTACCCTATCTTACAGGTGAGGAAACTAGTAAGATCAAATGAGATCAGAAAGGTTAAATCACTTGACATACAGTGAATAAGAGAAAGAGTCAAAATTGAAGCCCTCTGATCTTTTTTATGTTCTACTACAGGCATAATCATGTTAAATGGATTTGTTTTTATTACACAGATTTTATTCATCACAATTTTATATTTAAAAACAGAACCAAGAGAATGCTATATGCAACAATAGCAATACTGCTTTCCAAATGACTATGTGACTATGGATTTACAGACCCCTAGAAAGATCTTCAACCTATAAGCCAAGAACTGCTATGTTGCAAAACATTAAAAGGGCAAGTATAGATGTAAATGACACCACCACAAACCCACTTATTCCAAAATCTTTCCACGCTTCTATAAATTTGAAATGCCATCCCGGTGGGTATTCCCACCTTTGACACGGATTGTAACCCACTAACTACTGTCTATTTATTTTGTCTATACCTTTCCATAGGATGTGTATGCCTTCCCACCTTCTGCCTATTGACTGAGAGAACTAGATGAATAATACAGACTGAATCAGAAAGTAGTTTTGTAGTGACATTGACCATTTCAACATAATGTAGAAATGAAGCATTCTAAAACAGGAACCCAGTCTCAAATAGCTAATAACTGTATAGAATGAAAACCCAAGGTGAAATAAATTACTCTTTTAAATGACTAATAAAGTAGCCAAACATCATGAAACACTAAGTACATTTTCAAGCTTTACTTTAAATTTAGCAAAGTGGATCAAAGACATTTTTATTCATGAAGTAGATAAACCTTTTTCCTTGGAGCTGTAGTGTTCTATTTGTAAAGTCTGGCCTTTATAGGCAGCACAAGAATTACAAACAGAGTAATAAAATAGTAAAGGAAAGAGTCGTTTTCATATCTTTGTAATAATAGGGTAGATTCAAACACATGTTAGAAAATATTTCTCTCCCTCCTGCCCTCATATTTGTCCATAATGAAAAAGGGAAAATGAGTATGATTTGTAAATTAAACCCCTTTTGGAGAAGGGAGTATTATTTGGTGATCCTGAGTAAATGAAAAACTCAGCACCTACTCATATTAAATAAATGTCATTTTAGATCAAACTCTTTGGATAAGGACCTTAATTTTATGACAAAAAAAAAAGCCATCTAATCATTAAGATTCCAATGAGTTAAACATTGGAAATCACTCAGTGAAGCCTATCATCCTTTATGAAGTCCTACTTCTTTGATCTGAAATCTATTGTTTTGCCATTACACAAGGTCACTGAGATCAGTGTCTAGTTGTATATTGTCCACACTGCAATTAGAGAGGTGGTCATCACCATAGCTAGCCACGCCAGTACAAGTCGTTAGCACTGTCAGGAAAGCAGTGCCTGAGCAACTAGACCACATTTGGAAGCATAAGGTAGAATGCTGCACAGGGTATGTAAGGAAAAGAAAGGGCTATCGTTGGTTGGTACTAGACTGTAACGTATTGGCAATATTTATGCCTTTTGATTTGGACTGCTCACAAGAATAGTACTCAGGTGAGCCTCCAAGACTTAGGAGGTATACACCCTGATTGTCTGAGTTTCCAGAGGGAAGGGGTGCACAGTTGGCAAGTCTCTGTCTTTCTCTCCCTGTGTTTCTTTCCCAGCTGTTAGGGAATATGAGAAAGTGGATATGTGTGTCCCTTCCCTAGGAATCTGGGGTGGCAAAGGATTCATTTTCCGATAAGAGTCGAGTTTGGGATGAAAAGGCTTTTGAGAGATAGAGACAGTCCAAGCTGTATTTCTAAAATGATACTTGTTCTGAAACTCTACCCAATCATCCTAAGGGTAATCTTGAAAACTTAGATGACAGTGGGGCTTCCAACTTCTCAAACTATCTACTACTGTGTAAATGTCTACTGGTCACAAAAACATTTATTTAAATGGTTATAGACATTTATTCAGTGTTATGCCAAAAAATCTTAATTTAATACTCAACTTCTAATTTTTTATTCACTTTTCTTAGTTATTGCAGTTTGCTCTATCCTAGTTCAAAAACCACCAAATCCTTTTTAGTCTGGTTAAAAGCAGGGAGCAATGAGAAAAGAGAGAAGATAATAGTTTTGGGGACAAAATAAAGAGCGGATAAAATCTTTTTATCCCACACTTTTATATGAAAATGGAACATGAAGAGTGAGAGATGGACATGATAAAGTGAAAGAAGCAAATAGAAAATTACACTTTTTGACATGAATAGGTCCTTAGAAATCATGATGATTGGTCAATGGATATGATAAAACTCTGGGAAATGAGCTCTCAAACTTGGACCCTTAATTTCCAGTTTGTAAGTGAATATTTTCTCAACCAAATTATATGAACACCTTTAAAAATGTGCCATCTGAACATTTTCTCCATGAAATAGAAAAGTTTTTTCATGTAGTTCTAATGACAAACTATTTATGGCTTCTTGTTTCGTTTTTAGAAGGGAGAGAAATAAGCATTTAAATAGCACGTACTATGTGCCAGGTACTGTGCTAAGCACTTTTTATAAATATTATCTCATTTGATCCTCAGAACAATCCTTTGAGGTAGATGCTATCATCATTCCTACTTTACAATTGAGGAAACTGAGGCAAATAGAAGTTAGTGGATTGCCCAAGGTCACACAGCTAGTAAATGTCTGAAGCCAGTTTTGCACTCAGATCTTTCTGATTCCAGGCCCAATGCTCTATACACTGTGCCACTAGCTTCTTCCTATTCTAAATTCCTTTTTCACAGATTTTTCGATAAGAAATACAGTAAAAAAGAAATAAACTAAGCAATTCATGAGTGTCTGGCTCTAATTTCTAGAGTTTAGGGGAAAGGGCCAGTCTCATATAGGAGGGTAGTCAGAAGTTATCATTTAGGGAATCACGGTCTTAGAAAAGATGTCAAAGTTCATTTGTAGCTGAAACAATCCAAAACTGAAAAATAGCCCCCCACAACATGCCATATCATTAGTCATCCAGCCTTTGTTTGAGGACCTCTTGTGAAGGGGAAGCCCCTATCTTCCACAGTGGCATTTACACTTTGGGACAATCCCAATTGTTAATAAGGTTTTTTCCTTACATAGAGCTAAAATCTGACTCTATACAATTTGCACCTATTGTTCTCAGTCCAAGTAGAACAAGTATATTCTGACAGTCATGTAACAACCCTTTATGTATTTGAATGTAGTTATCATGGAGGGCAGCTAGGTGGTAGAATGGATAAAGCAATTTCCCTGGATTCAGGAGGACCTGAGTTCAAATCCGGCCTCAGGCACTTGACACGTACTAGCTGTGTGACCCTGGGCAAGTCACTTAACCCTCATTGCCCCACCAATTTTTTTTTAAAAAAGTAATTATCAAATCCCTTTTTCTTCTCTCCTCAGTGCTAAATATCTTTTGTTCCTTTTATTAATTCTCATGTGGTATTATCTGAAAGTCCTTCCACTATCATGATGCCCTCACCAGTTTAAAAAAAATGTTTGAAAAATATAGTTTCCAAAGCTAAACACAATACTTTAAAATTGATTTGTCTAGGAAAGAAGAGACCATCATCTCCCCACTACTGGACACTATATCTCTCCAAATACAAAAAAAGGCATTGACTTTTTGGTCTGTCATTTCACACTGTTGACTCATATTGAGCTTGTAATACACCCTCCAGATTTTTTTTCCAGCAAACTGCTATCTAGCTACCACTAATTCACCACATACTTTTTCAAATTTTCAACATTCATTTTTATAAGATTTTCAGTTCTAAATTTTTCCCTCCCTTCCATCTCCCCTCCCCAAGAGAGCAAACAAAATGATAGAGATTATACATAAGTAACCATGTTAAGCATATTTCCACATTTGTAATGGCATTGAAAGAAGAAACATAACAAAAGGAGGAAAATGTGAAAAAAGTGAAAATAGCATGCTCTGATCTGCATTCAGATTCCATCTGAGTGTGGATAGCATGTTCCATCATGAGTCCCTTGGAATTGTCTTGTATCCTTATATTGCTGTGAAGACCTAAGTCAATCATAGTTGATCATCATACATTGTTACTGTTACTATGTACAATGTTCTTCTGACTCCACTCACTACACTAAGCATCAGTTCATGTAAGTCTTTCCAGGTTTTTTCTGAAATCTGCCTGCTCATCATTTCTTATAGGACAATAGTATCCCATTATATTCATATACCACAACTTCTTCAGCCATTCTCCAAATGATGGGCATTCCCTCAATTTCCAGTTCTTTGCCACCACAAAAAGAGCTGCTATAAATATTTTTGTACATGTGGATCTTTTTCCCTTTTTATGATTTCTTTGGGATATAAACCTACTAGTGGTATTGCTGGATTAAAGGGTATGCACAGTTTGATTGCCTTTGGGCATAGTTCTAAATTGCTCTCCAAAATGGTTGGATCAGTTCACAACTCCACCAACAAAGCATTAGTGTCCCAATTTTCCCACATCTTCTTCAACATTTATCAAAACTTTTCCTATTCTGTCATATTAGTCAATCTTATAGGTGTGAGGTGATACCTCAGAGTGGTTTCAATTTGTAATTCTCTAATCAGTAGAGATTTAGAACATTTTTTTCCTATGACTATAGATAGCTTTATTTTTTTATCTGAAAACTGACTGTTCATATCCTTCATCATGTACTTTAGAAGTCTGTTGCTTGTCCCCAAATTTAATCTTTTATACTTGCCCATATTAAATTCCAGCTTATTACAGCCCAATATCTAGGATATCAAGATCTTTGTAGTGTCTTTTTCTCTGATCAAAAAATTTAGCTCTCTCTCCTACCTGTATCTCTAAGCTCTCCTAAGTGCAAAGCAATGCACGGTCCCTGAAACACTCCACAAGAGAACTCTTTCCAAGTTAACATCAAACCATTTAGTGATTTTGGTGCTCGTCATCCAACAAATTCCAAATCTACCTCACTGTACTATTAACCAGCCCATATTTCTCCATCTTGTCCACACGGCTAGCAAGACAGAATTTGTCAAATGCTTTGTGCTATATCTGCAGCATTTTCTAGACCCAACCATTAAATAGCCCAGTCAAAAAAGGAAATCAACTAAAACTAGCATGGTCTATTCTTGAAGAAGTCATGATGGCTGTTTGTCATTACCAATTCTATTTATAAATGTGCATAACTTATATGTTCTAAACATTTTTTTCAGGAATTTAAATCAAAATTATTGACTTATGTTTCGCTGAACCCATTCTCTTTCCTTTGTTGAAATTTTTTTTGGGGGGTGGTATTAGACCTGTAATCTGGAGGTTCTTCAGTGATCACAGTGACCAGTTCTTTTCAGAGTCCTAGGATATCTTTAGCTGGATCTTGTGTCTTGGCCTCATTGAGGGCAGTGAGCAGCTTTCATAGCCATTTTTCTATTTGTCTTAAGTATTTATTATCTATTAGTCATGTTAATTTTGTCCTTTCTAGTTCAAACATCATCCCCCTGGCGGAGAAAATGTAAGCAAAATAAAACCGAGAGTAACTAGGCATCTCGTCAGTCATTTGTTATAGCTCTTCTGTGCATACCAAAAAGATAGTCAACTGATCCATACTTTGAACTTAATCTTTTCTTCAACATAGCTTTTGAACATTTTTTATTCTTTTTAGTCTCTCACTATCCTCAGCTCATTCCAAGTATTAACAATCCTGAAATTGATTTGTATAGGACAATGGCATGCTTTTGTATTCATCCTGTTATCTTTCCATGATTTTATATTTTTCCATGACTTTTAAAAAAATTTAAATGTCTCCATGAGTTTCTTGAACACCTACTTCTGTCTCTTAAGACCATTCACCTTTTCCTGCTTACCAGGATTATTTCTCTTTGCATGTTTGTACATGCTGCCTATACTCTGGGCCTGACTTTCCATAATCTTAGCCCCCCAAAAGATCATTGATCCTTTTTTCTAAACTCTCTACAATCTGATCTCCAAAAATCTAGGATATATGTTAAACCATTATTGGATTTCCTTTCCTCTAGCAAAAATTCTATTTTGCCCTCTCAAGAGGTATTTGCATTTTTAATAAACATTTGTATTTAAAGTTTTAAGTTCCAAATTCTATCCCTCCCTCCCTTCCTCCCATATCCCCTCCCTGAGGTGGTAAGCAATCAGATATAGGTTGCACATGTGCAATTATGCAAAACATTTCCATATTAGTTATTTTGTACGAGTCAAATAAAAGAAAAAATGAAAGAAAGAAAATGAAAAATTGCATGCTTCATTCTGTGTTCAATAAATATCAGTTCTTTCTCTGGAGGTGAGTACTACGCTTAATCATTAGTCCACTGGAATTGTCTTGGATCATTATAGCACTGAGAATAGCTAAGTCATTCACAGTTCTTCATCAAACAATATTGCTGTCACTGTGCACAATGTTCTCCTGGCTCTGTTCACTTCACTATACATCAGTTCACATAAGTCTTTCCAGGTTTTTCTGGAATCATGCTGTTCGTCATTTCTTATAGCACAATAATATTCCATTACAATCATATACCACACCTTGTTTAGCCATTTCCCAATTGATGGACATACCTTTGATTTCCAATTCTTAAACACAACAAAAATAGCTGCTAGAAATATTTTTGTACAAATAGATTCTTTTTTTTTATGTCTTTGAGATATGAACCTAGCAGTGGTATTGCTGGGTCAAAGGTTATACACAGTTTATAGCCCATTGGGGATAGTTTCAATTGCTCTCCAGAATAGCTGGATAAATTCACAACTCCACCAACAGCAGATTAGTGTCCCAATTTTCCTACATCCCCTCCAACATACGATATTCTCCCTTTTTGTTATATTTACCACTCCAATAGATGTGAGGTGGTACTTCAGAGTTGTTTTCATTTGCATTTCTCTGATCAATAGTGATTTAGAACATTTTTTCATATGACTATAGACAGTTTTGATTTCTTTGTCTGAAAACTACCTCTTTATATACTTTGACCATCTATCAATTATGCAATGACTTGTATTTTTTTATAAATTTGACTCAGTTCTCTGTATATTTGAGAAAAGAGGTCTTTATCAGAGATATTTGTTGCAAAAATTCTTTCCCAGTTTTCTGCTTTCCTTATAATTTTTGCATTGGTTTTGTTTGTACAAAAGTTTTTTTATTTTTATATAATCAAAATTATCTTTTATATGTTTTGTAATGCTCTATAAATCTTCTTTCATCCTAAATTCTTCCCTTATCAATAAATCAGACAAATAAACTATCCCATGTTCTCTCAATTTGTTTGTGATATCACCCTTTATGTGTAAATCATATACCTATTTTGATCTTATTTGACCTAGGTTCTGCCATACTGTTGTCTTGGGAGTAGACTCCCAAGTATTTTATATTGTCTACAGTTATTTTAAATGAAATTTCTCTTTCCTTCTGTTGTTGATATATAGAAATGCTAATGATTTACGTGGGTTTGTTTTGTATCCTGTAACTATGCTAAAGTTGTTAATAATTTCAAGTAGTTTTTCGTTAATTCTATAGGATTTTCTAAGTATATCATATCATCTCATTGTCTATTCTAATTCCTTTAATTTTTTTCTTCTCTTATTGCTATAGCTAACATTTCTAGTACAATATTAAATAATAGATGTAATAATGGGCATCCTTGCCTCACCCCTGATTATATTGGGAAGGGTTCTAGTTTATCCCCATTATAGATAATGCTTTCTAGCAAAAATCCTAAGAGGGAATGTTCTCTTCCCATAACTACCCATTATTTCCACTCTCATCAGCCAATTACTCATTTTTGCTAATATGCATAATAAAAATTCTTCTCATTATTTCCTCCTAACTTTGAAGGATGATCATTAAAGCTAGTCAAGAAACTATTCATGGTTCACTTTTGAGTAAAAAGAGAGCTCTAAGATATATCTTGATAACTGAATTACAACTCTAATCACTACATATCCATATTAAGATTTGGATCTTGTCTGAGTTCATTACCTATTTTTTTTTCTTTTCTTTCTGTAAAAGTGATCTGTTGTATAATATTATCATTCCAATTTTTGCCTCCATTGAATTTCAAATAGTGGCTCTCTACTATGCTTTTCATTTTCTGAGTCCTGTTTTCTAAAAACCTATATTTTCTTCATGAGCAATGCAAATCCTGCCCATACACATACCCACCCATTAAAAAAAAAAAAAAACCTTATCCTGTCCTTTTTAAATAAGATATACCTGGGGCAGCTAGATGGCGCAGTGGATAGAGCACCGGCCCTGGATTCAGGAGTACCTGAGTTCAAATGCGGCCTCAGAAACTTAAAACTTACTAGCTGTGTGACCCTGGGCAAGTTGCTTAACTCCAATTGCCTCACTAAAAAAAAAAAATAAATAAATAAGATATACCTTTCCAGAGTCATTTCCCATCAATGCCTCTCTTTCACAAAGTCTCAGTCACATTTATGAAATCATGTGTTTCATATATTAGCAAATAGTTCACTTTGCTTGTTATTCATTCTGTGTACATTTGTGCATAGATGTCCAAGGGGATGGTTTTTATTGGTAGCTCCTTTCTTGAATTTTGTCTCCTGTAAATTTCTGGGCATCTCTAGTAATGCTCTTCTTTCTGTAGAATAAAGTCCTTGGGCTCAGGTGCATGCTGAAGTTTCTGTACTTCATTTCCTCAGTGGCCCTGCATTAGTGGTACACTACCCAGACTGAGCAAAGTATAGTAGATAACAATATAGCCCATGGCATGAACTCCTGGGAGGGAGGTGTCACAGGTTGCCAGCACATGAAAAGCAGAATTGAAAAGGTTATAAGAGTTAAGGAGAGATGGCGCAGTGGATAAAGCACCGGCCCCGGAGTCAGGAGTACCTGAGTTCAAATCTGGTCTCAGCCACTTAACACTCACTAGCTGTGTGACTGTGGGCAAGTCACTTAACCCCAACTGCCTCACAAAAAAAAAAAAATTAAGAGTTAAGGAGAAAATGCTAATGAACCCACAAAGTTCAAACACTCCTGATGGTCCTGTTCCCCTCACTCTAAGTTTTTCTATAATAAAGACCTCCATTTTCTTCTGGTGCTGCTTCTGGTGGCGCCATGAGACCAAGAAGAGGGAGACAGAATTTTCTGAGATGACATCATCATCCCCACCACTATTTCATGAAAGATTTTTGTGTGTGTTCTGTGTGATAGCCTTACATCCTCTAACCTTCTGGTTTGGGACAGGATTTCTCTCTACCCCTTTTGAACCTATTAATTCTTTGTTTTCAAGTTGAACCCCTTCTTCCATTTCAAAAAGGACCACTTCATCCTCCCAGATCACCCAGAGTAGAGAAGTGTTCCTTAACCCCCACACACATTTTCTTCTAGATGGAAGACTAACCTTAAGCCTAAGCAAAAAGAATTTAGTGGAATCACAACCAGAAAATGACACTGTGGAGGCCCAAGGTATTCTGAACACCCATGTGCTCTCACCTGGGGGTCGGTCAATGAAGTAGTTTATGACACTGTGGTGTCATCTTCTGGGACTTCTATAACAGTTACCATGTGTATCATCTGCACCATCACTGAGCACTTTATACTATATAAAGCTATGTTGTTATTTATTCCTTGCATTATCTTGTTTCTGAAATGTAACTATAATCTACCTGAAGACAGGGACAGCTCCTTCTAATAATAACTCACATTTCTCTGAAGCACAGCACTCTCCTCTGAGACCAGTAGAGCAAGTACTACTATACCCATTTACAGATGGGAAAAAATTATACTCAGGGCAGCTTATTGATTTGCTTATAATCACACAAATAGTACTTGCCAATACTGTGATTCTAATCCAATTGATCTAACTATGCACAGGTATTCAGTAAATACTTGACAAACAATGTGTCCTTACACATTGTGTTTTTTATGGTCCTGGATAAATCCCATACTAAGTTGTATGAATAAGATTATTAAGATCAGGTTTATCAAGTTCTATTCTTTTCCCTCTTGCCCTAAATCCTGAACCTAGGGAGAGGGGGAATAAGGTGAAACAAGACCAAACAGAGCATGAGCATTTTTTAACAGATATTAAATCTAATCCAGTAACATCTGCTATAAAGTGTGGGTGAAATAAAACATCTACGTACCACAAATAATTGGGTCTGTCTCAATTTGTTACCAATGACAAATCCATGAATTGCTTTCAGTGCTTGATTCCACTCAGCTGCCAAGGTTTCCAAAGTGAGATCCTTCTACCACTATTCAATAGAATCAGAAGATGGGTATGTCATTTCTTTAATGAGAATTTGGTAGGAAATAGATCTACAGCTTCTCTAAGTCTCCTCCTCCTCCTCCTCCTCTCCCATCAGAACAGTTTCAAACATTCACATGGAAAGAGGTCTTATTACTATAATTGGTCCACACCAAGGTATCTTGAGATGACAGATAATTGACAATCGGCTTTTCAGAAATAGAATTCCATCTCACAAGTCCTGAAAGGGGGATAATTGAATAGACTTTGGGGAGAAAAAAAACTTTAAAAACTCTTTCCAAACCTAAAGCCATTTTTCAACATAGGGCCAATATTGTATTTGCTACAGAAACTGCTCCAAATCTAGTATGCTAGTGCAGATTCATTTTATAAGCAATTTGCAATTTTTTTTCTAATTTGACTGCAGACATTATCTGTCTTTTCTGGATTTCCTGTCTTTGGGGGAAGGGATTTTTTTAAATCTGGCATAATGATTTTATTGTTATAGGGAAAACTTGGAATAGAAATTCCCCCTGCTAATGTAGAAGGGCTTCTAATATATAATTTATATTCTCAGATTGTTTCTTGGAGCCATAAAATATTAAATGACTTACCTATAGTCACACAGCTATCCATCCATAAACTCTCTCATGATCTCCAGGCATCTCCAACTGTTAGATATCTCAAATCTGATGTTCTGTAGACATCTTAAACTCAGCATATCCAAAAGTGAACTCATTATTCTTTTCCTCAACGCCCACTCCATCCCTGCTTCTAAACTTCCCTATTACTGTTCAAGGGCATGGCGATCTAATCTAGTCACTAGATGTCATCATCAACTCTTTGCCTTTCTCACTCCCCATATTCAATCTATTACCAAGGTGTCAATTTTGCCATCATAACATTTATTACTTATCCCTCTTTCTCTCTTCTGACAACACAACCACTTTGGTTCATGCACTCATTATGTGGCAACCTAGACCATGGCAAAAGTCTGCTGTTTGGCCTCCCTGCCTCAAATCTCTCCCCACTTCAATCCATCCTCTATTCATTTGGGAAATTAATTTCCCTAAGGCACAGGTCTGACTATGCTGCACACACACACACACACACACACACACACACACAACTCAAGAAATTCCAATGATTTCCTATCACCTCTAGTATCAAATATAAAATCCTGTGTAGCATGTTAAATTCTTTGAAACCTGACCTCTTCCCTTCTTTCCAATTTTCTTATACCTTATATAGCCTCCTTGCTATTCTTCACATAAGACACTATGTCTCCCAACACTGGGCATTTTTACTGGCTATTCCCCATGCCTGGAATTTTCTCCTTACTCATCTCTGCCTCCTGGCCTCCCTGGTTTCCTTCCAGTTCCAGCTAAAATCCTACTTTCTATAGGAAGCCTTTTCTGATTCTCCTTAATTTTAGTGCCATCCATCTGTTGATTATTTCCAATTTATCCTAATATAGTTTATTTGTACATAGTTGCTTGCATATTGTTCCACCCCTACCACCACCCCCAATTAGACTGTGAGCTCCCTGAGGGTAGGAACTCTCTTTTGCCTTTCTTTGTCCTGCTCAGCATAGTGTCTAGTACATAGTAGTCACTTTATAAATGCCTAATGAATGACTAATAGCTGAAATATGTCATAAATAGAACCGAAATTCCAGGCTTTTTGCCTCCAAGGTCATCATTCCTATTAACTAACGCAAGCTGCTTTTCTCTTTATTCCCTGATGGGAATTATGATCTTAGTCCTATAAATGTACACCATTAACTAGTCCTACTCTTTATTATGTAGCCTGTGATCATTTAGGCCTTAAATCAAGAAGTCCAGCCCAGAAAGAGGGTTGTAAAGCAACTGTCCACACTTTGTAAGGATATCTTATATCTCACCTGGGCATGAAGACACCTACTTATTCTCTGGGTTACCACCAACATGCTCTCATACTGGTAGGCCTAAATTTCCAGAGACTACCACCATGTAGTTACATTCAAATTCTCTGAAGAACCCTGGGGAAATGCACTTCCCCTAATCAACATGCTAACTCTTAAGCCCCCATTGATTCATCTCTATTTACACAGCCACTCAAAATGTTGACATTTTAACTTCTAAAATAATCATTTACTTAACAGTAAGGCAAAAAAATAATAATATTATAGGGACACATGTATTCAAGCAAGTGAATATAAAATAAACACATCACAATCCATAAATAAACCTGTCATATTTTCCCAGTAATTCATGCAGTATCTTTGAGGAAAAATGGACACCGACTTTTAAAACTGTGGCAAAGGTCAGGACACCTAGGTGGCACAGTGGATAAAGCACTAGCCCTGGATTCAGGAGGACCTGATTTCAAATCCAGCCTCAGACACTTGACATGTACTTTCTGTGTGACCCTGGGCAAGTCACTTAACCCTCATTGCCAAACAAAACAAATTGTATTAAAACTATGGCAAGGAAGGATATGAGGGAGGAAAACCCATGCGCTTGCAGTAACTAGAATCAGGGCTGTAAGATTTTGTCATTGGTCTATTCAGGAACATCCGTACCACACAAAATTGCTTCTCTGCTAACTGTGTATTGATCCTCACTACCCTCTAGCAGGAAAATCCTCTTCCATACTAGAAGGTAACATTTCCAAGCTCTTAAAACTTATGAACAAGGGGAAGCTAAGTGGCGCAGTGGACAGTGCACCAGCCCTGGATTCAGGAGTACCTGAGTTCAAATCCAGCCTCAGACACTTAACACTTACTAGCTGTGTGACCCTGGGCAAGTCACTTAACCCCAATTGCCTCACCAAAAAAAAAAAAAAAAAAAGACACTTATAAACACCTGAAAATAGTATTGAGAAAGTATAGCCTCTTCATTTGAGTAACCATTCCCTTTAAACCATGAGAAGCTCATCAGTCTCTGGACTGTACAGAACAACCCAATTAATTATTCACTCACCGGGATGCTATGCTGTCTAATAAGAACAGCAGGCACAGTAAGCAGTTCAGGATAACTTTTTCAGTAAGGTAAATAAACCTTGTTGTTATTATTGCTCAGTTATTTTTTTCAGTTGTGTTTAATTCTTCATGACCCCTTTTGGGGTTTTCTTGGCACAGATTTTAAAGATAAGAAAACTTAAGGCAAACAAGGCTAAGTGACCTGCCCAGGATCACACAGCTAGTAAGTGTCTGAGGCCAGATTTGAACTCAGGAAGATGAGTCTTCCTGACTCCAGGTCTGGCACTCTATCCATTAGGCCACCCAGCTGACAGCAAAGAAGTGGCAATACCTATTTTTCCCCTACATTTTTTTCCAGTTTCAAACAAGAGGGAACAGAAAAAGGCACTTCTGAAAGGCTCACCCTCTCTTAATCCCTAGGGGATGCTGAAGAACAATAGGTGAAACTCTTATTCTTCATTCAGTCAAACAAATCTACTAGAAGTTTCTGGTCTCCAGTTGTTTCTTCCTCTGCCAAGTTCTTCATTCTCTTGGCCTATTACTCTCAACTTCTGTCTCCTTTATCATATGCATACTTCAGTGACATTTCAGAGCCTCCTGGTTCTCAGTGACTTTTCACCTTAAAGGTAACAACAATTAACTAAATTTCTCCTAGGAAATCAATAGACCTTATTTAATCATACTTTAGTCCCAAAATAGATATGTGGTTTCTCACTGTGCTAGTTTTCTATCACCACCATCCTGAAGTCATAAAACAGTGACAAACAACTAAATAATTCCACTCTATCCTTCAAATGAAATTCGCAATATGGTCCAACATCTCATTTTCTTTTCCTCCATATTTTTCTAGATTTTTAACAAATACAAATTCTTTCTTTGCTATTTAAAACACAAAATTATTTGTCCACAAGAAGGTATTATCCCACATCTTTCAAAAGGTGATTAAGCCTTTTCTATTTATGCCACAGTTCATTTTCTGTATTCAACTTCTCCAATCCTCTCTGAAAGCTCTCTTTCTGCCTACATATATTTTAGCTGCTTTTATCAAATCAAAGTTCTTTTCCTAATCCTTTGAAGAATCAAAATGTTCATACATAATAGTAGCAATATCTTCCATCTTTTACCAATTGATTTAACTCTTTTCCTTTATTCAAAAATACTATTCTGCCCTTTTCAGCACTAATCTACTCCATATGAAAAAAAGACCTTATACTAGGAATCATAATATCTTATCAGATAAATTTCAACTAATGCAACTATATTTTTACAAAATGACTATATAGTACTCTCAAGTGACCCTCCCACATTTTCATTCTGACTATGTTTAATGTACTTTTTTGAGGACTTAAAAAAGACTGATTCACCCCTCCTTAGACAACTTAATGGCCTATTGGTGCTGGACTTAATGCACCTAGCATACTGTAACCCAGAATTCCTGATCTTAAGAGAGCCAACAGGCTCATCCTTTCCAGTAGTTTAGGGTTAGGGTACTGCCTAAAGTTCTTTACCACCCTCTGAACTTTGCAACCCTAAGCAATCTTATTTCTGTCGTTGCCATTTTACTGAAATTGCTTTCTCTAAGGTTACCTACCAATCAATATCTTTATTACCAAATCTAATGACCTTTACATAGTCCTCTTCTCTTTAACCTTTCAGCAGCATTTTATTTATTTCAAATGCTTCCCTTCTACTCTGTTCCTTTAGATGACATAACATTGCTTTTTCACAGTTGTCCTCATCCATCCATTGACTTCTTTCCAAATCTCCTTTGCTGGCTCATCTTCCCCAAATCATTGTCTTTGACCATAATATCTCCTCAATATAATCTCTCCCTTAGTGATCACAACCATTGGTCATTTTAATTATCAACTCCGTGGAGGTGACTGCCCAGTCTACATGTCTCTGTTGAATAATAATAACAACAACTATCAGTCAGCCAGTCAATAAACATTTATCAAGTACCTACAATGAGCCAAGCACTGTGCTAAGTGCTAGGGATACAAATACAAAAAAGACAGTCCTGGGCCTCAAGGAGTTTACAATCTAATGGGGAAAGACAACACATAGAACCTACAAAAAGTAGTTGAGAAACTAGAGGGGGAAGAGAGTGAGGGGGATCTAGCTGGTGTTGAATACATGTTTAAGTCCAAAGAAGTGCAGTTGAGTGGGAAATGGAATTCTCATATTCCCAACTGCTTGTTTGACATATATACTCTTCTCTCCCATTGGTAGTAGAAACTTCTCTCTTCGTAAATTTGCACTCTCTCAACTTCCACATTTCTTTTTATGCCACCTTCTTCCTTCCAATTACCCAGGCTTGCAGCCCTAGAGATATCTTTGGATCTTTCTTCTTGCTCACTCTTCACATTCAAGCAGTTTTCAAGTCCTATACATTTTTCCCATCACAGTATAGCTCACATCTATTCCTTCTCCACTCACACTGCCATCACTCTAGTTCTGGGTCTCATTATTTCTTACATGGATACTCTCCAATAATATTAACATTTTAAAGTGTGACAAAGATCTTCTATTTAGAGAATTTTTTTTGCCTTTTTTTCTCCAGACCTGTAATTTCATTGTCCACCTCTCCAACCCCAGAGAAGAGGACTTTCTTTATCAGTAATTGTTCAGGGGCAGTTAGATGGTTCAGTGGATAAAACACTGGCCCTGGATTCAGGAGGACCTGAGTTCAAATCCTGCCTCAGACAGTTGACACTTACTAGCTGTGTGACCCAGGGTAAGTCACTTAATCCTCATTGCCTGCCCCCCAAAAAATCAGTCATTGTTCTGCAACTAATAATTTTAGAGTTCTCTGAGTCACTAAGAGATTAAATGACTTGCTCAAGGTCACACAACCTATATGTGTAAGAGGAAAGATCTACTACAACACTACCTATCATAGTCCCACTCCTATATTTTACAAATGAGGAAAGTTGAATCACATTGGTTGACTGGCTTTCCCAAGTAACAGAGCTTGAATTCAAACTAAAAATCTCTAGGCAAAATGTCCAGTGAATTTTTTTCCCCATGTTGACTCTCCCAAATAATCTTTCTCCTTCCAATTATTTTTCTCTCCAATTCATCCTTCACATAATTAGCATATAAATCTTCCTAATGCAGAGATACCAGGTCACAGCTACTCAAAAATATTCAGCAATCCCCCATTACTTATAGTATAACACACAAACTCCTACTGACCCTTACTACAATCTACTTTTCCACCTTTAATTCCCACTCTCTCTCTTTCACATATCCTTCCTTCCAGCCTAGTCAGACTATAAATTATTCTCCAAACTCAGCCTGCTGTCTCCCCTTCTGTGCAGCCACACAAGGTATCCTTTACTTTGCCCCTCACCCTAATCTAGAATACATTCCTTTCTCACCTCTGCCAAATGAAATTCTTCTTTCTCTTTCAGGGCCCAGTTCAAGTTTCAACAAAACATCCAGCTCTCCAAATTTCCTTATGATACTTTGGCACCATATTTCCTTCTAGTACTCGCAACAGATTCTTCCTTCATTCTTTTCATATCCTCCCTTGTTTGGTACTTACTTGGGTACATGCTATAGCCTCCCTATTAAAGTATAAGCTACTTGAGGGCAGGAACTAGATTGTTCTTCATCTTTGTAACCTAGCACCTAGCATTGTTCTTTGCTTATAATAAATGCTTAATTAAGGCTTAGAGACAATATATAGACTGAACCAGAAGTAAACTGGTACCTTCAAATCTCCAAGAAGACAAGAGGAGGGTTCCAAGCAAGACCATCTCATTATCTATGAAGAATTGGCAGCAAAGCATGTACACAATAAAAAGATAACAGACAAACAAATAAATAGATAGATAGATGGAGAGATAGAGAGATAAATAGATAAATGAATAAATAAATGGATGGATAAATAAATACCTATATGAATAAATAAATAATAGAAGGAATTTAAGTCTATATTAGGAGTAGGAGAATAACACTCATACTAATAAAGTTAAATATGATTCAAGATATTTCAGAAGTGAGTTATTAAAGACAGATTAGTGTTTTTACTTTGTTTGAAAAAAGGCACAAGGCTAACTAATAGCATATGTAGGACTCTCCACCCAGCTGCATTTTCTAACCTGCTTTCTTTTAAACACTTCTCCCAATAATTCCCCAAACACTGAGAGTACAGGTCAAAGACATATGCCAGCTCAGTGGTTCCTCAATTTATATTTATTTGCCTGCAACGTAACCACTCCTCCGTGGAGCCATTTCTCTAAGTGGGGCACTTTGGTTCAAATTGCCAGTTAATACCTGTGGAGCCAACTCCCAGCTTGATCAGCTCTGGGAATTAAGGAAGAACTTAATGGACCCAGAAAGTTTTAGAGGCCAACACTGCAAGTGGAAAACTTCTAAATTCCAGAGGCAATGTCCTTGCTTGGTTACCAGCTTCTTGCCAATGATGAGAGAGAGAGAGAGAGAGAGAGAGAGAGAGAGAGAGAGAGAGAGAGAGAGAGAGAGAGAAGCATACACATGGGGGAGAAGACCATGTTGACCTCTCATCTCTAGGATCTGAGATTGTGGTCCCACAAAGAAATCAAATTAAAGGGGAAGTGCAGTCAGCAATTTTCTCCCCCAGCCTTTATTACAGACACAGCAGAATCAGTAATAAAAGGGATGGTTTTTTCTTCCTAAGAGAAGGAGGCTTTAGCAAGTCTGAGATCTTCAGGCAAAGGGAAGGAGCAAAACGCCTTCCCTGCCATGATTGAGGTGTATTGTCAGAGCTGTCTGGGGAAGATTGCATAGCTGGGTTAAGTGTTGTATTCACTAGAGAGCATGATGGACAGAGCTTTTGTGAGAGGGGAGCTCAAGTCAGCATTGAATCCCAGATGACACGGAAAATTAAAGCCCTTTCAGGCTCTTTCCACTGACACACCCGACTGTTTTATTAGACTGAAGGGTGGATGAGGGGAGAGGGGGGTCATATAATTTAATTCCAGAAATTGAATGTTCCCCTAGGCAAAAGACTTGTTCTCATCTTCTCTAGGTAGTAGAAGCAAAGTCATGTCCCTAAGGTGTGCCTACATGCTGTTCTACCTAGGGTATGACTAGGCTATAACTAAGCAGGTTCCATGGAAGTATAATACTTTAAACTTTGCAACACACAACACATATTCTCTCATTTAAGCCTTAATAACACCTGCTAGGTAAATACTATATGTACTATATACAATGTATAAATAGCTCTATTTTAAAGATAAGGAAACTGAGGCTTAGAGAGGAAGAATTATCTTGGCTTCAGGTCAAACTCTATTCACTACTGACTGATGTGGGATATTATGGAAGTTCCTACATGTATGGAAAAGAAGTATTAAAAAAACACACAAGCAAGGATTAATAATCAAATAGCCTTTTGGGAGCTGGGATGGGAGGATAGGAAGGGAAAAGACTACAGTCGCGGCCTGAAACAGAAGCAGGGACAAAAGCAGAAATCACACCCAATTTCTGGAAGCCAGTATGGGGATCAGGTCAGAGGAACTCAATACCAAAGTACACAGAAGGGGGTCTAGCTCACACTACAGCTGCCTGCCTATTTTTTGTTTGTTTATTTGTTTTTGGCAGGACAATGAGGGTTAAGTGACTTGCCCAGGGTCACACAGCTAGTAAATGTCAAGTGTCTGAGACCGGATTTGAACTCAGGTCATCCTGAATCCAGGGCCAGTGCTTTATCCACTGTGCCACCTAGCTGCCCCCTGCCTATTTTTTATGTACAGATCATGACCCCCCCTGACCTTGTAGCTTCTTAGGGATCCCCTTCATATGCAGAGCTTCCACCATCACCAACCTCATAGTTCACCATAGCAACTCCTGACTTTAAGCAGCTAAAGATTTGTTCCATTAAACTAATGAAAAGAGCTTTAATCTGAACATTCAATGACCTGGATATTATTTCCATCCTTCTGATTCCAATCCCAGACAAACTCAAAGGGAAACCATGGGCAAAGTTTCTGATCCAAATGCATTGCATTTCAAAGTTAACACATATACCTGCACCGCCATATAGAAGGCCACAGATATTCCAGATATGTATATATTTGGGGGTGGGGGGCAGAGCAATGATGGTTAAGTGACTTGCATAAGGTCACACAGCTAATAGGTGTCAAGTGTCAGATTTGAACTCAGGTTCTCCTGAATCCAGGGCCAGTGCTTTATCCACTACACCATCTAGCTGCCCCCATATCTACCTGCTCATCATTTTTTTTCTTTTTTTAGATATATTATTAATGGCAAATATCTGAGCTTTTTGCATGGGCTCACCCTCCCTTTATTTGGAAGTATTTATCTGAACTGGGTAGTGAATGATTCCTGCTGAAAGCACCCTATTCCATAAATCCTTAAGAGTTTCAAGGACAATTCCTTCCTAAGAATGTGTCCCAAACAGATCAGCTCACTCCCTTCACTGAAACCACCCACAAGCCTTTGGCTACAGAATCAGGTACACATGCCCTCTCTCTCCTCCTCCCTGCTCTAGGACCAGCAATAACAAGGTAGAAATAGGAGTACATTCTCCATGAGACAGTCTTAAATTTAACAAAGCTACTTTATCACAGGTAAGAAGATTTATCAGAAGCGATGTTATTTTCAGACAGGAAAGGACTCAGAGCAGATATAGAGACCAATTTTGTCTCACTTAGAAGATACCTCTTCCTTAGCAATCCCTGGAGTCTGGTTACCTCTGACCAACTGCCTAAGCCCAGACTTTTCCAAAGCCTGAGGAATTTTCTGCCTGGCTCTCAAAAAGTCTGTATTCTTCCATTCAAATGAACTTAACAACCCTTGATTAAGTGGCTTACTGTGTGCAGAGAGCCTTCTGCTAGGTATTGGAAACAATGAAAATAAAAATAAGACAGGGTTCATGTCCTTGTGGATCAAAGTATACAAAAAATAACACCAGACCTGAATAAAGTATGAAGACCTGGATGTGGGTTTGTTTGAATAGCAATTCTGCATTACAATGTAAGCTCCTTGAGGGCAGGGACTGGTATTTTACTTTCCTTGCATCCTAAGCAATCAGCACTGTGCCTAGCACATAGTAAGTGATAAATTAGTGGTTGTTGACTGCCTGGTACCTTAGATAAATTATTTAAACTTCTGAGCCTTTTTTCCCTCCTATGTAAAATGAGGATAATGATTCCTTCCTTACATTACCTAATAGTTGATATGGAAATATGCCAAGATAATTAATAATAACAATAACAACAACAATAATAATAATATAGTGCTTACTATGTGCCAGGCACTGTGCTAAGTGGCATTACAACAACCCTGGGAGATAGGTATTATTATTATCCCTACTTTACAGAGAATAAGGAAACTGAGGCAAACAAAGGTTAAGTAACTTGCCCAGGGTCAAATAGATAGTAAGTATATGAGGGTGGATTTGAATTCAGGTCTATCCACTGTACCACCTAGCTGCCTCTATATGCATATGTATAATTATGCTTACATATGTGTATATATAAATACATATGATGTTTTATATTGATATATACACATACCCATATGTGATATTTCTTATTTCTTTATCTGTATTATATATTATATGTATAAATGAAAGTTTTAAAGTATAGCATGAATATCAGATACTATTATTAATATAATAATTATCATTACAAACTAATAAGGGATATGATACAAATAAAATAACTATAGTACTAAATGGAACATGATAAGTGCATAGGAAAAATAAAAATTGCCATTCTCATTCTAGGTACTCCTATGTTTCTGCCCCTAATCCTCTATAATCAATCCCTGAGCTTCCCTGACCACCAAAGTAGAAAATCTTCCCTAGTTCCCCCGTTCCTGCTGCCAGTGAGACTGAACAGAGTGATTTCCATTTCAATAAGACTGTGTAGAGTTTACAGCTCAGACCAAATCTCCTTTCCCAGTTCCCTCTTCTTTCTTATGTATCCTCTACCTCCTACCCAAATGGCTGGCAGTTTGTTGGAATTTGATCTACCCATAAGCAATTAGTATGTACCAACATTGTGATTGAGTATAATTACCTAGTCAGCAACATCTTAACTATTCTAAGCAATAATTTTAAGCTAATATTCTAAGCACATAAAATGTGACAGCTCAGAAGTTAAGTGACTTGCCTGGGGTCACAAAGCTAGTATCTCTGACAGGATTTGAACACAGACTTTCTTAACTCAAAGTACAATGAATTACCCATGATTATATAACTGCATTCATTTCCATTTCTTAGCCACCATGTGCCAACCTATTTACTAGGTATAATGGAGTTCCTGTGACATGATTTTCCAACCACAATTTCGAATATTCTCCCCTGTAGATTCCATAAACTATCAGAATGCCTTGACCATTTCAAAATTTTTGCACATGGTAATGGAATGGATCACATGCCATAGAGTGATGGGTTTTGAGCCAGAACATCTTGATTTGAATTTAGCTCTACAGCTTTTTACCTGTTTGATCTTGGGTGAGTCAAAACCTCTCCAGGGGCTCATCTTCCTCATCTACAAAATAAGGAGATTACACTAGGAAATATTGTGTGTCCCTATTAAGTCTAAATCTATCATCCTACGATCCATATCATATTTGTCAATAGCTGCGCATTTGGTATGTGTCCAAATCAGTGCATGTGACATGAATGGCCAGGTATGAAGGACACAACTGTGACAATCCATATGTCTGGGGTTTGAAGACTATCATTAACTATGTGGGACAGATAGAAAGAAGGATAAAAGACATGATGTTTGTCCTTGGTAGATGTTACAGTCTCACTGGGAAGACAGAGCATTAAAGAATTGCTACTGAATAAAGAAAGTACAGAATTGTGAGATTTAAAATTGGATATTAGATCATAAATCTCCCCTACTTAACCTTTCCCTTAATTTATCTCCCAAACTAGTAAATGGAAGCAGGTTTTGGTTTTCTAGATAGACCTTTTTATTTATAGTTATGATAGTCACAAGGTGATGTTGGTTAGAAGGATAGGAAAGTAGAAACACAATACAAATCGTCTTAAGTCTAAGCTTAGTCTATATTCCTTATAACAACTCACCAAACCGACAAGGCCACCAACCGACAAGGCCACCAACCGACAAGGCCACCTTTGGAGAGAGAGAGTCCGTGCCGCGCCGTCAGGAGTCCCCCCAAGCAGGCAAAAAGGCCTCTCTCCTTTTCTCCACCCCGGAAGTCAAAAAAAAACCCCGGCAGGCAGTCTGACATGCGCAGCAGGCGCACTGTACCTGGCAGGCAGTCTGACATGCGCAGCAGGCGGACTGTACCCGGCAGGCAGTCTGACATGCGCAGCAGGCGGACTGTTCATCTCCTCCCCAAAAGGGTGGTCCTTGAAAAACTGGCGTCTTTCAGTTATCCTAACCGACTGTTAAAAACTTTCATATTTTACCACATTTCCCCCCTTTGCTTCCTCAAGAAACGGAATGTTTCCTTGATGGAACAGTAAAAAGAATATAATAACTTTTGCTGACTAATAATATGCGAACAACAATACAGAAAAGGAAGAGAGGAAAGTTTTGTCCAGAGGGGCGATTTTTTTTTTTCCTCATGAACCGACGCTTTGACATTAGTCTTGCAAAGGGAGAGCCTCTGCAGAGAGTACATGTTACAGATAGTATATAACAGAAAGGAGATAGTAAAAGCTAATAAAGCAAAACAGTTCATATAAAGTCTCTGAGTTCTCTTGTCTTCTTGAAGTGGTAAGATGTCATCAGGAGGAAACTGGATTCTGGTCTGGAAAACTGGATTCTGGACTCTGGTCTGGAAAGCTGGATTATCTTCTTTAACTGTTTGAATTGCTGTATTTTTAAAACCTTAGCATAGCATTGTCAATGATCAAATTAATAAATTCCATTACATTCCCTCCTTTATATGGTTAGACTTGTAATAGAGGGTTGAGGTAGTTATGCAATGTGTAACACTTTTTACCACCATGTGTCTGGATCAAAGCCAAATTTAGTATGTGTTCATGACACCTGAAAATGTTATGGAAAGGTTATCATACCATATCTCATGGTTCTGAGACAGCCAGTGATTGTGCTAGGCCACAGGTGAATTCAACTGAGTGAGATAAAAAGATAAATAAGTTCAGTTAAATTAGGTTAAATTAGGAGGGAGAGAGGATGAATACTGGACTGTGCCTAGTAATTGTGCTCTACATAGTCACCATCATAAGCAAACCATGGACTTACGTATACCTGTCTCTCCTTTTGTTGCACATATATTCTCTCCAGGGCCTGCGTCAGAGTTCACAGCAAGTTAGTCTCTGAAATGATAAGTTTCCATATTTCTGAAATCTCATTAATTTCACCAAAGACAATATGATGGTAAAAATGTGTGCTATGCTGCATAACTGAGAATATATTAGTGATATATACAATAATTCCAAACCATACCCAGAGTATAATGACATATAAATAATAAACGAATGTAAATAGCTGATTATATTAGACATTGTTACATAATCTTCTTTTAGACATTATTACATAATCTTCTTTTAGCAAGTAGACCACATCATCTTATACATGAATTCTCTGGTATAACAGTAGCAGATACTTAAAGTGGTGATTAATTCATCAAAAAGAAATAAGACTTCAATTAGCAAGATTCAATATTCAATGTTTTCAGTGAGGTATCAAGCAATTTCTGGTACTTTTTAGTTAAACAGAACAACATACAAGAGAAAGGAGAAAAATAAATAAATAAAACAAAACTCATTAGAACTCATGGTTCTCTCAAAAAGAAAGAGTAAATAAAAAAAAAGAAGAATTCTGGTAGCTTCTGAGGCCCGATAGCCTCACCCACAGCATATACTTAAAATGTCTTTGAATAATCACTTAGTTTACAAAATTTAGTTTTAAAGAAAAGCAAAAGAAACAAAAGTAAAAAAAAAACCAAAGCAAAACCAAAAATAAAAAATAAAAAGCAAAAGATTCGCTAAGCACCCTTTTGTGCTCTTAAAGAACTTAAAGGTGCAGTCAATTCCAGGTCTTTTCAGTGCCTTTCAAAAGTCAAAACAAAAACAAAAAGCAAAAAGGATAAAAAAAAAAAATAGGTATAGGGTAGGGAAAAGGGTGGGAGAAATTGAGGTGGGCCAGAAAACTAGGCCATGTGCTTCAGTGCTTTTGCCTGTGGAAGGAAATGCTTGTTAAATTTTAAGGTATTTAAGCTGCTAGAGTTTGGGGTATGCCACATTGTTTTAACTGGTTCCCCAATTCTCTGCATGCCAAAGTGGCAGGGGTTTCTGAATTGTCATTGATCTTTCTAATGCTGTCATAATGTTCTTTATGGTAGAAAATGTGGAGTTCTCTAGCATCAGTTTTGTCTGTGCCACTGATTTTCAATAAAGGCTGATTTAATTGATGAACCACAACATTCAGCTGATGCTGCTTAGCAAATGCTACAATTGAATCATTTCCTCCCCACTTTCCAAATTTCTTTAATTCATCAACATATTCTTCAAAAGGGGAGTCATTTACTATAAAAGACTCAAACTCTTGTCTATGGTTAATCATATAAGAAGCAGCTTCTTGTCTGTGTCTGAGATGATTTCTACAGTGACCTTCTAGCTGGTCTGCTAAAGCCCTAAAAAGGCAATTTCCGTCTCCTGATACTTTACGAAGACTGAGTCCCAAAGCATTTAACTGATCAGTGGGATTATTAAATGGGAACTGCCTTTTTCCTCTGAACTCTCTTTGCTCTTTAACAGTTGCTATCTTTAGGGTTTTTTACCTCTTTAGCGTCTACCTCAGGTCTATCTGAAATCTCTTCACCTATGAATGGTGCAGGCTTTATATGAGAGCAATGAATCCATGAGTCTTTTTCACCAATTTTAATGGCAGTAGGAGTTGTCAATAATACCTGAAAAGGTCCTTCCCAGGCAGGTTGAGTTCCACTGGTTTTCTGAAAATTCTTTACATATATTTTATCTCCTGGGTTGAAGTTATGCAATGAAAAGTCTAATGGTCCTGCCTGGACCACAGCTCCTGCCTCATGGAGTTCACGTAGCCTGGTCTGTAATTCCTGTATATAGGAAGCAACAGAAGTATCACCTCCCACCAGTGATGTATAAACTGGGGAAAAAGTTTTAGCTTGGATAGGAGGGTGACCAAAAAGCATTTCATAAGGAGATATATGAAGTTCTCCTCTTGGTCTACTTCGTAGATAGAATAATGCCAATGGTAGAACATCAGGCCATTTCAAATGGGTTTCAGTACATAATTTGCCAATCATACTCTTAAGTTCTTTATTCATACGTTCGACTTGGCCTGAACTTTGTGGATGGTAGGGCGTGTGGAATTTTGGAGTCACTCCCAAGAAAGAATAGATTTGGGATAAAATCGAATCAGTGAAATGTGTGCCTTTGTCAGAATCGATGCGGGCTGGTGGGCCAAAACGAGGTACTATCTCTTTAAGAAGAATTTTGGCAACAAAGGCAGCTGTGGCTCGGGGGCTGGGAAAGGCCTCCACCCACCGAGTGAGCTGATCAACTATAACAAGGCAAAATTTATAATGTCCTGCTTTTGGCATAGTAATATAATCAATTTGTAAGTGCTCAAAAGGTGTATATGCTAGAGGACGCCCTCCATAAGCTTTGGCCTTAAAAGCATACTGATTATAAGACTGACATGTGGAGCAGCCCGAGCAGATTCGAGATGCTGTATTAGTCACACCTGGTGCTATCCAGGTTCTCTTAATAGAGTCTACAATGCCTTGTGTACCAAAATGGCCTTTTCTGTGAACAGAGAGGCATACCTGGTGGTAGAATTTCCGGGGAAGAAATGGCTTACCTTCCGGAGACACCCAGATGCCATTGATCTGTTTCGCCTTAAATTTCTTTTTCCACTTTTCTACTTCAGAATCGTCATAGGTTAGGTTGGAAGGAATATCCTCAGAAGGTGAAAGGTTAAATACATGTTCAGGAGCTTCTAATGCAGCAAGCTTGGCTGCAGAATCGGCTCGTGCATTTCCCTTTGAAACAGGGTCACTATTCCCTGTGTGGGCAGGGCAATGTACAACGGCTAGGGAAGAAGGCAGTTTTAGGGCATCTAAGAGGTCCTTGATAAGGTCCCCATTGGCAATAGCCTTGCCCGAGGATGTTAGAAAGCCTCGTTGACGCCAAATCATACCAATAAAGTGGCATATGCCAAAGCCATATTTCGAGTCAGTAAAAATGGTGGCACTCTTATCTTTAGCTATATTACAGGCCTGTGTAAGAGCCACAAGTTCAGCAGCCTGTGCACTAAAATGGGAAGGCAGAGAAGCTGCCCAGAGGGTGTCATAATCAGAAACTACAGCAGCTCCAGTAAAAACGGGTTCCCTCTCTCATAAATGAGGAACCATCTGTATAGAGGACAAGATCAGGATTTTCTAAAGGTGTATCAAAAAGATCATCACGGGGTTTTTCAGCCATATCAACTAAAGAAGCACAGTCATGCAACGGTTCCCCCGAGAATGGTAAATTAGGGAGTAGTGTTGCTGGATTAAGAACTGTGCAGCGTTTTAAAGTGATATTCTCATTACCTAACAGGGTTATTTCATACTTAGCCAGCCTTTGATCTGAAAAGGCTTGTGTCCTGTGACGTAGTAAGAGAGCCTCCACTTCGTGAGGGCATTGCACAGTTAGAGGGTTACCTAGGACCAAATCAGAGGCTTTTTCTACCAAAAGCGCTGTGGCCGCCACTGCTCTAAGGCAAGGTGGCGCTCCAGCCGCTACAGGGTCCAGCTGAATTGAATAGTAGGCTATAGGACGTTGGTTAGGCCCCAGTGACTGAGTCAGGACTCCAGAAGCCACCCCCCTTTGTTCATGCACAAAGAGAGTGAAAGGCTTACTATAATCTGGCAGTCCTAGGGCAGGTGCTGATAACAAGGCCCGTTTTAATTCTTTTATGGCTGAGAGATGCTGGGGATCCAACTGTAAACTGTCTGGAACAGAACTTTTTGTAAGAGCTATGAGGGGTTTAGTAATTTCACCAAAAGAGGGTATCCATTGTCTACAGTACCCAGCTGCTCCCAGAATGGCTCTCAACTGCCTCTTAGTAGTGGGGGCAGAGAGTTGTTGAATGGCCTGGACTCGCTTAGAAGAGACAGAGCGAGTTCCAGCAGCCAAAATAAATCCTAAATATTCTACCTGGGGCAAACACCATTGTACCTTTGTCTTGGAAACCTTGTGTCCTCTCTTGTGCAGCTCCAGCAGTAAGTGACGGCTATCTTCCTGACAAATTTCAGCATTAGGAGAGGCCAAAAGTAAGTCATCAACATATTGTACTAGTGTGGAGCCCTTAAAGGTAATAGAGGCCAGATCCTGCTGTAAAATTTGGGAAAATAATGTGGGACTGTCTACAAATCCCTGTGGGAGTCTAGTCCAGGTCCACTGTCTATTTTTCCAGGTAAAAGCAAATAAATATTGGAAGTCCTCATGTACTGGTATGGAGAAAAAGGCAGAGCAAAGGTCTACCACTGTGAAACATGTAGATTCATAGGGAATCGATGAAATTATCGTAGCCGGGTTTGGAACTATGGAATGTCTAGGAATAACATAATTATTAATCGCTCTAAGATCTTGCACAAAACGATAAACAGGTTTACCATCTGGCCCAGGCTTGGGTTTTTTAACTGGCAAAATGGGAGTATTGCATGGAGAGTGATGACATGGAATAATAATACCCTGGCTTTTCAAAGCCTCAATTATAGGGGTGATCCCTTCTATTGCTTCCCTAGACAATGGATACTGTGGAATGGAGGGGGGTGGTCCCCCCTATAACTTTAAAGGTAACAGGCATGGCAGACTTAAGGAGCCCCACCTCATTAGGGGATGAGGCCCATAAAGACTCAGGAATGTCAGAGGGGATTTTGGATACCTCCCCTGCTGTTCCTTGAGCTTCTGTAAGTAAAATTGGTAATAAATGAACAGTATCCTCTGGCAATTGTAAGGAGACAGCCCCATCTGGAGCACAAGATATGGTTGCTCTAAGCTTGCAAAGGAGATCACGACCTAATAAATTTACAGGGGCATCAGGCATGAGTAAAAATGAATGTTCCACTGTTAAGGGCCCCATAGATACCATGCGAGGATTCAATTTTGCCACTCTCTGGCTCTTTCCTGAGACTCCCACTACATTCAAAAATCCTACAGGTCTACACCCAGCATCTGGTTTGCTTACTAATACTGATTTAGAGGCTCCTGTGTCTAGCAGACAATCATAATAAGTCTCCCCCACTTTTAAGGTGACATGTGGTTCATTACTCTGGGGAGGTGAATGGACTGGCACAAGTGCATTCAAAAAATCCGGATCTGGGAATATATGGCTTTCATTATCTATGTTCCATTCCTCCCCAAGACACCATCATTCCTGTGTCCTCTTCTGAGGGGGGTCTTGGTTACCATTATTCTGGTACTGCCTTTCTGTATTCCTCCAAAAAGATCTATTTCTATTTTGATTTCGCCTGTAATTAGAATTAGAATTTCTTCTCCAAGTCCTACATTCTCTCAATTCATGCCCCTCCTTACGACAGTAACAACACACCTTAGTGTCCTTGCTCCGGTATCCACATGGCTGACTAGTAATCGCTGGTGCCAGAATGCTCTGTTTAGGGTGATCTGGATCTTCCTCACGTGAGTCAAAGACATAATTTGCAAGTTCCTTAATTCTATCTACTGAGAGATTTCTCCAGTCTGGACATTGTTTCAGAAAGTATCTGCGTATTTCTGGCAGTGAATTATAAACAAATGTGTTGAGAATGATACAGGAATCTCTTAAATCTACTGGATCCAATCTGGTGTACTGTCTAGCGGCCTCACAAAGTCTATCATAAAATCTGTTTGGTCTTTCATTAGCCTCCTGAGGTAGGCTTAAAAATTTCTGCCAGTTTTCTGGTTTTCTAGAGCAAGATTCCATTCCCTTCAGAAGTGTTTCTCTAGCATCTTTTAATCTTTGGAAATCCCTATCATCATTATAATTCCACTCTGGATCCTTTAGAGGCCATTCCACATCGGCCTTACCTTTCGCAACAAGGGCATTTCCTGCTGAGATAACATCTGTAATCTCAGTTGGGGACAGTAAAGTTTCCAAAAGGCAAGTAACATCAGCCCAACTGGGTTGATATGCATTAAATATAGTCCTTAACTGTGAAATTACAGTGTTAGGATTTTTCTCAAAACTAGGGATGATTGATTTCCATGCGCTCAAGTCACTTGGTCTAAAGGGGCTATATTTTCTGACTTGAATTGGCACTCCCTTCTTACTATGTTCTATAGCTTCCTGCAGAGGGAGTAGTTTCTGCTGATCTGATTCTGAACTTGGATCATCTCTAGTAGAAACAGCCATTTTGAGGTCTCTCTCCATATGTGAGAATTTCATTTCGAGGTCT
The DNA here is from genome assembly GCF_019393635.1 of Dromiciops gliroides. Classification (NCBI taxonomy): domain Eukaryota; kingdom Metazoa; phylum Chordata; class Mammalia; order Microbiotheria; family Microbiotheriidae; genus Dromiciops; species Dromiciops gliroides. Next base: position 68,055,715 of record NC_057862.1, read on the forward strand.
CTCTCCATATGTGAGAATTTCCCCCATATCATAACAATGATAATAACAAAAACAATGATAATAACAAAAACAAAAAAAAAACCAAAAAAAAATAAAATCCTTAGTCGTATGAACTATGGATGTGGTATTAAAAGGTATTTCAATTGCAGGCATAAAATTTCTACTTATATTAAACGTATTTTCCCAAAGATTCTCACGTATACTATTATACAAAAAACTTTTTGCTGCCTGAATGAGGAAAAAACCAATAATGTTATGAAGGACCATTGAGTAAACTATTCCTCTAAGTCGGGATGTTATGCTGTCCCAATACATTCCGATGAGAAAAATCAAAGGGATAGTAGAATATTCGAGCATCTTGCCCTTTAAACTGGGCTGGCTTTTCTGTTTAAAGCAAGACTCTTAGAGGCTTAAAGTCTTTAAGGGAGATTAGACAAAGGGAAAGTCCGTGGGGGGGGGGGGGGGGGTAATTTGGAAAATCCACCGAATTGGCCGGCTTATGGCCAAACTAGGGAGGGTGGGAGGGTCCTAAGGTCCCTTCGGGGTCGCCAAAACTGTGAGATTTAAAATTGGATATTAGATCATAAATCTCCCCTACTTAACCTTTCCCTTAATTTATCTCCCAAACTAGTAAATGGAAGCAGGTTTTGGTTTTCTAGATAGACCTTTTATTTATAGTTATGATAGTCACAAGGTGATGTTGGTTAGAAGGATAGGAAAGTAGAAACACAATACAAATCGTCTTAAGTCTAAGCTTAGTCTATATTCCTTATAACAACTCACCAAACCGACAAGGCCACCAACCGACAAGGCCACCAACCGACAAGGCCACCTTTGGAGAGAGAGAGTCCGTGCCGCGCCGTCAGGAGTCCCCCCAAGCAGGCAAAAAGGCCTCTCTCCTTTTCTCCACCCCGGAAGTCAAAAAAAAAAAACCCCGGCAGGCAGTCTGACATGCGCAGCAGGCGCACTGTACCTGGCAGGCAGTCTGACATGCGCAGCAGGCGGACTGTACCCGGCAGGCAGTCTGACATGCGCAGCAGGCGGACTGTTCATCTCCTCCCCAAAAGGGTGGTCCTTGAAAAACTGGCGTCTTTCAGTTATCCTAACCGACTGTTAAAAACTTTCATATTTTAGTACAGAATTGTGAGATTAAAATTGGATATTAGATCATAAATCTCCCCTACTTAACCTTTCCCTTAATTTATCTCCCAAACTAGTAAATGGAAGCAGGTTTTGGTTTTCTAGATAGACCTTTTTATTTATAGTTATGATAGTCACAAGGTGATGTTGGTTAGAAGGATAGGAAAGTAGAAACACAATACAAATCGTCTTAAGTCTAAGCTTAGTCTATATTCCTTATAACAACTCACCAAACCGACAAGGCCACCAACCGACAAGGCCACCAACCGACAAGGCCACCTTTGGAGAGAGAGAGTCCGTGCCGCGCCGTCAGGAGTCCCCCCAAGCAGGCAAAAAGGCCTCTCTCCTTTTCTCCACCCCGGAAGTCAAAAAAAAACCCCGGCAGGCAGTCTGACATGCGCAGCAGGCGCACTGTACCTGGCAGGCAGTCTGACATGCGCAGCAGGCGGACTGTACCCGGCAGGCAGTCTGACATGCGCAGCAGGCGGACTGTTCATCTCCTCCCCAAAAGGGTGGTCCTTGAAAAACTGGCGTCTTTCAGTTATCCTAACCGACTGTTAAAAACTTTCATATTTTACCACATTTCCCCCCTTTGCTTCCTCAAGAAACGGAATGTTTCCTTGATGGAACAGTAAAAAGAATATAATAACTTTTGCTGACTAATAATATGCGAACAACAATACAGAAAAGGAAGAGAGGAAAGTTTTGTCCAGAGGGGCGATTTTTTTTTTTTCCTCATGAACCGACGCTTTGACATTAGTCTTGCAAAGGGAGAGCCTCTGCAGAGGAGTACATGTTACAGATAGTATATAACAGAAAGGAGATAGTAAAAGCTAATAAAGCAAAACAGTTCATATAAAGTCTCTGAGTTCTCTTGTCTTCTTGAAGTGGTAAGATGTCATCAGGAGGAAACTGGATTCTGGTCTGGAAAACTGGATTCTGGACTCTGGTCTGGAAAGCTGGATTATCTTCTTTAACTGTTTGAATTGCTGTATTTTTAAACCTTAGCATAGCATTGTCAATGATCAAATTAATAAATTCCATTACATTCCCTCCTTTATATGGTTAGACTTGTAATAGAGGGTTGAGGTAGTTATGCAATGTGTAACACTTTTTACCACCATGTGTCTGGATCAAAGCCAAATTTAGTATGTGTTCATGACACCTGAAAATGTTATGGAAAGGTTATCATACCATATCTCATGGTTCTGAGACAGCCAGTGATTGTGCTAGGCCACAGGTGAATTCAACTGAGTGAGATAAAAAGATAAATAAGTTCAGTTAAATTAGGTTAAATTAGGAGGGAGAGAGGATGAATACTGGACTGTGCCTAGTAATTGTGCTCTACATAGTCACCATCATAAGCAAACCATGGACTTACGTATACCTGTCTCTCCTTTTGTTGCCACATATATTCTCTCCAGGGCCTGCGTCAGAGTTCACAGCAAGTTAGTCTCTGAAATGATAAGTTTCCATATTTCTGAAATCTCATTAATTTCACCAAAGACAATATGATGGTAAAAATGTGTGCTATGCTGCATAACTGAGAATATATTAGTGATATATACAATAATTCCAAACCATACCCAGAGTATAATGACATATAAATAATAAACGAATGTAAATAGCTGATTATATTAGACATTGTTACATAATCTTCTTTTAGACATTATTACATAATCTTCTTTTAGCAAGTAGACCACATCATCTTATACATGAATTCTCTGGTATAACAGTAGCAGATACTTAAAGTGGTGATTAATTCATCAAAAAGAAATAAGACTTCAATTAGCAAGATTCAATATTCAATGTTTTCAGTGAGGTATCAAGCAATTTCTGGTACTTTTTAGTTTAACAGAACAACATACAAGAGAAAGGAGAAAAATAAATAAATAAAACAAAACTCATTAGAACTCATGGTTCTCTCAAAAAGAAAGAGTAAATAAAAAAAAAGAAGAATTCTGGTAGCTTCTGAGGCCCGATAGCCTCACCCACAGCATATACTTAAAATGTCTTTGAATAATCACTTAGTTTACAAAATTTAGTTTTAAAGAAAAGCAAAAGAAACAAAAGTAAAAAAAAAACCAAAGCAAAACCAAAAATAAAAAATAAAAAGCAAAAGATTCGCTAAGCACCCTTTTGTGCTCTTAAAGAACTTAAAGGTGCAGTCAATTCCAGGTCTTTTCAGTGCCTTTCAAAAGTCAAAACAAAAACAAAAAGCAAAAAGGATAAAAAAAAAAAATAGGTATAGGGTAGGGAAAAGGGTGGGAGAAATTGAGGTGGGCCAGAAAACTAGGCCATGTGCTTCAGTGCTTTTGCCTGTGGAAGGAAATGCTTGTTAAATTTTAAGGTATTTAAGCTGCTAGAGTTTGGGGTATGCCACATTGTTTTAACTGGTTCCCCAATTCTCTGCATGCCAAAGTGGCAGGGGTTTCTGAATTGTCATTGATCTTTCTAATGCTGTCATAATGTTCTTTATGGTAGAAAATGTGGAGTTCTCTAGCATCAGTTTTGTCTGTGCCACTGATTTTCAATAAAGGCTGATTTAATTGATGAACCACAACATTCAGCTGATGCTGCTTAGCAAATGCTACAATTGAATCATTTCCTCCCCACTTTCCAAATTTCTTTAATTCATCAACATATTCTTCAAAAGGGGAGTCATTTACTATAAAAGACCTCAAACTCTTGTCTATGGTTAATCATATAAGAAGCAGCTTCTTGTCTGTGTCTGAGATGATTTCTACAGTGACCTTCTAGCTGGTCTGCTTAAGCCCCTAAAAAGGCAATTTCCGTCTCCTGATACTTTACGAAGACTGAGTCCCAAAGCATTTAACTGATCAGTGGGATTATTAAATGGGAACTGCCTTTTTCCTCTGAACTCTCTTTGCTCTTTAACAGTTGCTATCTTTAGGGTTTTTACCTCTTTAGCGTCTACCTCAGGTCTATCTGAAATCTCTTCACCTATGAATGGTGCAGGCTTTATATGAGAGCAATGAATCCATGAGTCTTTTTCACCAATTTTAATGGCAGTAGGAGTTGTCAATAATACCTGAAAAGGTCCTTCCCAGGGCAGGTTGAGTTCCACTGGTTTTCTGAAAATTCTTTACATATATTTTATCTCCTGGGTTGAAGTTATGCAATGAAAAGTCTAATGGTCCTGCCTGGACCACAGCTCCTGCCTCATGGAGTTCACGTAGCCTGGTCTGTAATTCCTGTATATAGGAAGCAACAGAAGTATCACCTCCCACCAGTGATGTATAAACTGGGGAAAAAGTTTTAGCTTGGATAGGAGGGTGACCAAAAAGCATTTCATAAGGAGATATATGAAGTTCTCCTCTTGGTCTACTTCGTAGATAGAATAATGCCAATGGTAGAACATCAGGCCATTTCAAATGGGTTTCAGTACATAATTTGCCAATCATACTCTTAAGTTCTTTATTCATACGTTCGACTTGGCCTGAACTTTGTGGATGGTAGGGCGTGTGGAATTTTGGAGTCACTCCCAAGAAAGAATAGATTTGGGATAAAATCGAATCAGTGAAATGTGTGCCTTTGTCAGAATCGATGCGGGCTGGTGGGCCAAAACGAGGTACTATCTCTTTAAGAAGAATTTTGGCAACAAAGGCAGCTGTGGCTCGGGGGCTGGGAAAGGCCTCCACCCACCGAGTGAGCTGATCAACTATAACAAGGCAAAATTTATAATGTCCTGCTTTTGGCATAGTAATATAATCAATTTGTAAGTGCTCAAAAGGTGTATATGCTAGAGGACGCCCTCCATAAGCTTTGGCCTTAAAAGCATACTGATTATAAGACTGACATGTGGAGCAGCCCGAGCAGATTCGAGATGCTGTATTAGTCACACCTGGTGCTATCCAGGTTCTCTTAATAGAGTCTACAATGCCTTGTGTACCAAAATGGCCTTTTCTGTGAACAGAGAGGCATACCTGGTGGTAGAATTTCCGGGGAAGAAATGGCTTACCTTCCGGAGACACCCAGATGCCATTGATCTGTTTCGCCTATATTTCTTTTTCCACTTTCTACTTCAGAATCGTCATAGGTTAGGTTGGAAGGAATATCCTCAGAAGGTGAAAGGTTAAATACATGTTCAGGAGCTTCTAATGCAGCAAGCTTGGCTGCAGAATCGGCTCGTGCATTTCCCTTTGAAACAGGGTCACTATTCCCTGTGTGGGCAGGGCAATGTACAACGGCTAGGGAAGAAGGCAGTTTTAGGGCATCTAAGAGGTCCTTGATAAGGTCCCCATTGGCAATAGCCCTTGCCGAGGATGTTAGAAAGCCTCGTTGACGCCAAATCATACCAATAAAGTGGCATATGCCAAAGCCATATTTCGAGTCAGTAAAAATGGTGGCACTCTTATCTTAGCTATATTACAGGCCTGTGTAAGAGCCACAAGTTCAGCAGCCTGTGCACTAAAATGGGAAGGCAGAGAAGCTGCCAGAGGGTGTCATAATCAGAAACTACAGCAGCTCCAGTAAAACGGGTTCCCTCTCTCATAAATGAGGAACCATCTGTATAGAGGACAAGATCAGGATTTTCTAAAGGTGTATCAAAAAGATCATCACGGGGTTTTTCAGCCATATCAACTAAAGAAGCACAGTCATGCAACGGTTCCCCGAGAATGGTAAGTTAGGGAGTAGTGTTGCTGGATTAAGAACTGTGCAGCGTTTTAAGTGATATTCTCATTACCTAACAGGGTTATTTCATACTTAGCCAGCCTTTGATCTGAAAAGGCTTGTGTCCTGTGACGTAGTAAGAGAGCCTCCACTTCGTGAGGGCATTGCACAGTTAGAGGGTTACCTAGGACCAAATCAGAGGCTTTTTCTACCAAAGCGCTGTGGCCGCCACTGCTCTAAGGCAAGGTGGCGCTCCAGCCGCTACAGGGTCCAGCTGAATTGAATAGTAGGCTATAGGACGTTGGTTAGGCCCCAGTGACTGAGTCAGGACTCCAGAAGCCACCCCCCTTTGTTCATGCACAAAGAGAGTGAAAGGCTTACTATAATCTGGCAGTCCTAGGGCAGGTGCTGATAACAAGGCCCGTTTTAATTCTTTTATGGCTGAGAGATGCTGGGGATCCAACTGTAAACTGTCTGGAACAGAACTTTTTGTAAGAGCTATGAGGGGTTTAGTAATTTCACCAAAAGAGGGTATCCATTGTCTACAGTACCCAGCTGCTCCCAGAATGGCTCTCAACTGCCTCTTAGTAGTGGGGGCAGAGAGTTGTTGAATGGCCTGGACTCTCTTAGAAGAGACAGAGCGAGTTCCAGCAGCCAAAATAAATCCTAAATATTCTACCTGGGGCAAACACCATTGTACCTTTGTCTTGGAAACCTTGTGTCCTCTCTTGTGCAGCTCCAGCAGTAAGTGACGGCTATCTTCCTGACAAATTTCAGCATTAGGAGAGGCCAAAAGTAAGTCATCAACATATTGTACTAGTGTGGAGCCCTTAAAGGTAATAGAGGCCAGATCCTGCTGTAAAATTTGGGAAAATAATGTGGGACTGTCTACAAATCCCTGTGGGAGTCTAGTCCAGGTCCACTGTCTATTTTTCCAGGTAAAAGCAAATAAATATTGGAAGTCCTCATGTACTGGTATGGAGAAAAAGGCAGAGCAAAGGTCTACCACTGTGAAACATGTAGATTCATAGGGAATCGATGAAATTATCGTAGCCGGGTTTGGAACTATGGAATGTCTAGGAATAACATAATTATTAATCGCTCTAAGATCTTGCACAAAACGATAAACAGGTTTACCATCTGGCCCAGGCTTGGGTTTTTTAACTGGCAAAATGGGAGTATTGCATGGAGAGTGATGACATGGAATAATAATACCCTGGCTTTTCAAAGCCTCAATTATAGGGGTGATCCCTTCTATTGCTTCCCTAGACAATGGATACTGTGGAATGGAGGGGGGTGGTCCCCCCTTAACTTTAAAGGTAACAGGCATGGCAGACTTAAGGAGCCCCACCTCATTAGGGGATGAGGCCCATAAAGACTCAGGAATGTCAGAGGGGATTTTGGATACCTCCCCTGCTGTTCCTTGAGCTTCTGTAAGTAAAATTGGTAATAAATGAACAGTATCCTCTGGCAATTGTAAGGAGACAGCCCCATCTGGAGCACAAGATATGGTTGCTCTAAGCTTGCAAAGGAGATCACGACCTAATAAATTTACAGGGGCATCAGGCATGAGTAAAAATGAATGTTCCACTGTTAAGGGCCCCATAGATACCATGCGAGGATTCAATTTTGCCACTCTCTGGCTCTTTCCTGAGACTCCCACTACATTCAAAAATCCTACAGGTCTACACCCAGCATCTGGTTTGCTTACTAATACTGATTTAGAGGCTCCTGTGTCTAGCAGACAATCATAATAAGTCTCCCCCACTTTTAAGGTGACATGTGGTTCATTACTCTGGGGAGGTGAATGGACTGGCACAAGTGCATTCAAAAAATCCGGATCTGGGAATATATGGCTTTCATTATCTATGTTCCATTCCTCCCCAAGACACCATCATTCCTGTGTCCTCTTCTGAGGGGGGTCTTGGTTACCATTATTCTGGTACTGCCTTTCTGTATTCCTCCAAAAAGATCTATTTCTATTTTGATTTCGCCTGTAATTAGAATTAGAATTTCTTCTCCAAGTCCTACATTCTCTCAATTCATGCCCCTCCTTACGACAGTAACAACACACCTTAGTGTCCTTGCTCCGGTATCCACATGGCTGACTAGTAATCGCTGGTGCCAGAATGCTCTGTTTAGGGTGATCTGGATCTTCCTCACGTGAGTCAAAGACATAATTTGCAAGTTCCTTAATTCTATCTACTGAGAGATTTCTCCAGTCTGGACATTGTTTCAGAAAGTATCTGCGTATTTCTGGCAGTGAATTATAAACAAATGTGTTGAGAATGATACAGGAATCTCTTAAATCTACTGGATCCAATCTGGTGTACTGTCTAGCGGCCTCACAAAGTCTATCATAAAATCTGTTTGGTCTTTCATTAGCCTCCTGAGGTAGGCTTAAAAATTTCTGCCAGTTTTTCTGGTTTTCTAGAGCAAGATTCCATTCCCTTCAGAAGTGTTTCTCTAGCATCTTTTAATCTTTGGAAATCCCTATCATCATTATAATTCCACTCTGGATCCTTTAGAGGCCATTCCACATCGGCCTTACCTTTCGCAACAAGGGCATTTCCTGCTGAGATAACATCTGTAATCTCAGTTGGGGACAGTAAAGTTTCCAAAAGGCAAGTAACATCAGCCCAACTGGGTTGATATGCATTAAATATAGTCCTTAACTGTGAAATTACAGTGTTAGGATTTTTCTCAAAACTAGGGATGATTGATTTCCATGCGCTCAAGTCACTTGGTCTAAAGGGGCTATATTTTCTGACTTGAATTGGCACTCCCTTCTTACTATGTTCTATAGCTTCCTGCAGAGGGAGTAGTTTCTGCTGATCTGATTCTGAACTTGGATCATCTCTAGTAGAAACAGCCATTTTGAGGTCTCTCTCCATATGTGAGAATTTCATTTCGAGGTCTCTCTCCATATGTGAGAATTTCCCCCATATCATAACAATGATAATAACAAAAACAATGATAATAACAAAAACAAAAAAAAACCAAAAAAAAATAAAATCCTTAGTCGTATGAACTATGGATGTGGTATTAAAAGGTATTTCAATTGCAGGCATAAAATTTCTACTTATATTAAACGTATTTTCCCAAAGATTCTCACGTATACTATTATACAAAAAACTTTTTGCTGCCTGAATGAGGAAAAAACCAATAATGTTATGAAGGACCATTGAGTAAACTATTCCTCTAAGTCGGGATGTTATGCTGTCCCAATACATTCCGATGAGAAAAATCAAAGGGATAGTAGAATATTCGAGCATCTTGCCCTTTAAACTGGGCTGGCTTTTCTGTTTAAAGCAAGACTCTTAGAGGCTTAAAGTCTTTAAGGGAGATTAGACAAAGGGAAAGTCCGTGGGGGGGGGGGGGGGGTAATTTGGAAAATCCACCGAATTGGCCGGCTTATGGCCAAACTAGGGAGGGTGGGAGGGTCCTTAAGGTCCCTTCGGGGTCGCCAAAAACTGTGAGATTTAAAATTGGATATTAGATCATAAATCTCCCCTACTTAACCTTTCCCTTAATTTATCTCCCAAACTAGTAAATGGAAGCAGGTTTTGGTTTTCTAGATAGACCTTTTTATTTATAGTTATGATAGTCACAAGGTGATGTTGGTTAGAAGGATAGGAAAGTAGAAACACAATACAAATCGTCTTAAGTCTAAGCTTAGTCTATATTCCTTATAACAACTCACCAAACCGACAAGGCCACCAACCGACAAGGCCACCAACCGACAAGGCCACCTTTGGAGAGAGAGAGTCCGTGCCGCGCCGTCAGGAGTCCCCCCAAGCAGGCAAAAAGGCCTCTCTCCTTTTCTCCACCCCGGAAGTCAAAAAAAAACCCCGGCAGGCAGTCTGACATGCGCAGCAGGCGCACTGTACCTGGCAGGCAGTCTGACATGCGCAGCAGGCGGACTGTACCCGGCAGGCAGTCTGACATGCGCAGCAGGCGGACTGTTCATCTCCTCCCCAAAAGGGTGGTCCTTGAAAAACTGGCGTCTTTCAGTTATCCTAACCGACTGTTAAAAACTTTCATATTTTACCACAGAATCAAATGAAAAATTATGGGCTGAGACAATAGTGCTATGGGTGTTCAGCAAGAAAGAATCATGTGACCTGGAGGCTTCAGAGAAAGTTTCATGCAAGTGGTAAAAACAAATAATAAAGGTTAAATGGAAAGTCAGAGGATCTGCTTCAAATAATAATAATAACTGACACTTAAATAGCACTTTGAAGTTTTCAAAATACATTATGTAGATTATTTCTTTTGAGCTTCCTAGCAACCCTAACCACCTAGAGTAAATGTCATCAGTCTTGTTACCCCATTTTATAAAGGACAAGACTGAGATCCAGAAAATCCTTAGCCTACCTAGCACATAGGATCATAGATTTAGAACTGGAATTGGGTGAGGAGGTCATCTTTTCAAATCCTCTCATTTTACAGAAGGCAAAACTGACAGAGATAGGGTGAAATTATCTGTCCTAGGTTACACGAGTTATGAATTATGAGAATATTACTATCAGGGGTCCCCTGCTGAATGAGCATGAGTCCACCCTCAACCAATCAGTTTGAAGCAGTAATCAAAGAGCCAGAAATCAAACGTAGAAACTCGGATTCTAAGTCTAGTACTATTTTCATTGCATCTCACTCCTTCAATGGCCTCTAAGTCATTTAACATCTCTGAGCTTTTGTTTTCTCATCTATAAAATGAAGTGGGACTAGATAAACTATCTCTGCCAGCTCTAAAAACCTGTCCCTATGGCATGATGATAACCTCCCCCCCCCAACAGATGCCCCAGTACTCCAAGGCTCGTTCAGGGGTCTTTCCATGGGCTACTCAGACTAATGGTCACCCTAGAGCTTAAAAAGAAGTAAGAAGGGAGTCAATTATGGGAACTCCCCCCTTTACTCTGTCAGGCTTTCTTCTTCCAGTGACCAATTCCTGGCTACTCCCTATATGTATCACAGAAGGAATATGGCCCCATCCATTTATGATGGCTTCCTTAGAGGCAAAGCCTCCCCTGCCCCAATATGTTCACATGTTCTTTGTTTTTCAGCCTAACTCATACAATTCTATTCATTGGGGGGAGGGGGAACCTTCCAGCAATCTCTCTCTAATTGCAGCAGAAAGCATTCAAAGCAATTTGCCAGGCACCTTTGTGAGACAATAAGTAGACTCAATGAAATATGAATGTGCTTCTCGGAGCACCAATAATCAGCACGGAGCCCTGTGCTTGTGCTTTAAAAAGACAAATATAATTGTTTCTATAGTCTTTATGTTTTGAAAAAAAATTCCTGGTGCCTAACTGATGATACTTTATTATGCTACATTTTGATTTTTAAATAATGCAATTACATAAATAACTTTCAGGAAAGGGCAGCAAAAATGGATGGGCTAAATGAAGATTCTGACTGCATTCAAAGCTTAAAGAAATGTTATTAGCTCTTGTCTTCCCTCTCTCGGACTTAGCCCAAGGAGTTGAGATGATGAAGTAACTGTGGGAATGATGGCCCAAGAAGGAGCTGTCCATCATCACAGTGAGAGTGCAGTAGCAACCCAAGCCCATGCTAGCCTTACAGTTGAGTCAAACCACTGGAATTGTATTAAAGAATCACAAAGTGCAAGATTACACTTCCCACAGAAATCCAACAGAGAACAAACACATGGTGGGGCAGAGAGGAATGACATTAAGATAAATGCCATTATGATCTCCCCTTTCTCAGAATGCCTTTAGTGACTTTTTGTCTGTACTACTCATTCTGATACTTAAACTCTAATATCTCATCATGTTTTATGTTATTTCACCTGTAAAATAGGAGTCTGGGCTACATAATTTCCCAAGTTTCCTTGAGCTGCATCATTTTATGATATGTTTCCCCTATATACACCTTATTACTCCAATAAGATTATAAACTCTCTAAGGACAGGCTGTGTGACCCTGGGCAAGTCATTTAACCCTCATTACTCCACAAAAAAAAGAAGTCTATGATGGAAGTGACCTGTACCTTTCCATTGTCCTATGGATAATATTAATGCTGAATGTTTGGATATTGTCCTATTTCTTGTGACATGGTCATATACCACTAGTGGCTATTGGTGCCACTTCCTTCTCCTTGCTCCTCAAACTCACTATAAGAAAAAAGAAAGAAAGTTACATAATGTAATGGTCGTTAAGATTAGAGTGAAAAAGGATGCAGTCACAAGCAATCAGATCACAGCTCCTGACTGGGCCTGGCTGCCAATTCCATTAATCTTGATCCATGAAGGATTCCCTGAAAACAAAAGTTCTCACTATAGACCAGATGGCCAACTTGAAGTTGCAGGGTGAACACAAATCCTCCTGAATCTCAATGTGCATCGAATCCCATGTCCCATGCACTTCTAAGAATTACTTCTTATTGCAATCCAATCTATTGCTCCTTATCCTGAGTTGCTTTATCTGTACCTGATGCCCAGGCCTATGGGTAAAATTAGTTGAACAGTCTATGGAAACTACATTGTCATACACCTTTGTCTTCTCAAGGGAAGATTCGAACTGTATATATTCTAGAAACTTCTGTGTCAGAAGAATTGGGGGTTGGGGGTCTAAAAGCAGCAGTAGGCTTGCCACCACTCAGCAACTGTATATTATTTATCATTTATTTTTACTTTGTTATTAAGTAATATGTATTTGCTTATTGGTTCTATGCTAAAAGTAAAAATGCTGTTTTCAGCAATGAAACAAATGGATCCATTTCTGGAAAGAATAAATTCCATTATATCAAGGTTGTGTGACTACTGGTCATTAAAGTATCATACATCAAAATGATGCAGGTTGGCCAGTGACTAAAACTCAGAAGTAAGCTCTAATTTATAATAATAATAATAACAACAACAATGAATAATGATAGTAGTAGTAGTAGTACTTGTAAATCACTTTAGATATATCTCATTTAATAAAATATATGTTAGTTGCTTTATTATTACCATTTTACAGATGTGGAAACTAAGGCTGAAAGAGGTTAAATTATTTGCCCAGTATCACACACCTAGTAAGCATTTAAGCAAGATTCAAAGTCAGGTCTTCCTGAATCCAAGCCTAGCATTCCATCCACTGTGTCACCTAACTAGCATATTGACAAATCCATGCATGCCTAGGTAACAAGATACACCTCCCATGGTAAGACATAGAGATGAGGAATAGCGAGTATCCTATTCACTGGTAACCATAGAAAATATGATATATAACATTTACAAACCACTAGGGTGAACATAGTATTCATCAGCAAATGGTGCCAACCAGTGGCTAAATTGGTGTTAAGAAGATTAACCTTTGTTTAAGCAAAAAGGAGTCTGAGGGCAGCTGGGTGGCACAGTGGATGGAGCACCATCCATGGACTTTAGAGGACCTCGGTTCATATCCAACCTAAGACACTTAACACTTACTGGCTGTATAGCCTTGGGTGGGTCACTTGGCCTTCATTTCCTCACCAAAAAGAAAAAAACTGAGTCATTTAAAAAAATTGTGACTTCTCAAAGGCAATTCCATTCATATTCCTCTTCCAGTTTAATTTTGGCCCAATACATTGTCTACTTGCCATATCTATCCAAGATATACACAAAAGTCTTTGTACATTTTTTAAGTTATAAAAGCTACAAAAAATGTATAGCCCTTAATCTATTTAAAGTTTATAACTACACTAATACTTTAGGACATCCTCTACAATGATGGCCAAGCTCTACTGGCTATGCAATTGCAAATTTGAACAATAGATATTCTTCATCTACTTTGGCCCAGACTGTTAGGTCAAATGCTTTTAAGTAGTTACAGGCATTAATCAGGCTTTGCAATGCTCTGGGGTGTGATCCAATCAAGACAATAAAACTTGCTTTAAAAAGAGTGTTTGAAAGACCTCATAATCTATAAGGAATAAGTTTTCAACCAGAAATCTATACTGGATTTCCACTACAATGTTTGAAAAAAAAAAAAAACTTTGATATACACACATCCCCCTATATTTCTAATTTTATTATCAAAATGTCATACAACAAGTTTGGCGTATTGTTATATCTTTCAAAGGATCTTGTATAATTTTTACATATGCATGAAAGATCCCTTGCTGAATCAAATAATTTGTATGGTCAATAAGCAATAAACACCATGGCATCTCTAAATCTTTGAGTCAATTTCATGGTTGCAAATGTTCTATGTTAAATTGACTCAAGCTGATTCAATGGATATGGTTTAGGATTAAAATGAAATGAGACTCTGGTAGACCATTTAACTGAAGAAGAAGAAAAGAAGAACAAGAACAAGAAGCTAATATGACAATATAATGGAAAGGATGTTCAGTGATGCTACTATATTGATTCACTTGGGCACAATTTTCCTGCCTCCACTTTTGCCATACTGGGATGCCCAGCCAACTGGGTGTTTGAAGGCTGAGGAACATTGACTTCTTCTATGTTGTTATTTTATATTTAGGTGACTATGAAGCTATGTTGATTATTTAAGCCTCAACCTGCTGGACTAGTTAAATCTTAAGAATGGTTTTATTGCCTTTCAGGTGAAAGCCAGACTAGGCTATGTTGAGTAGATGTGGTACCTCCCAAAGGAAAAATATGATATACTATAAAATATCACTTTCAAATAAATAATAACCTGATCAAGGTTATTCCTCAATGTGTATATAAGTTATTCTTTTTAAATAGATAGATGGGATAATAGATGGATAAGGTGAGTAAATGTTTTCTTTTTGTGGTTTTTCAGTCATTTTTCAGTCATGTCCAACTCTTTGTATCCACATTTGGAGTTTTCTTAACAAAATACTAGAGTGGTTTACTATTTCCTTATCCAGCTCCTCTTACATATGAGGAACTGAGGCAAACAGGGTTAAGTGACTTGCACAGGCTCACACACTCTGTCTGAGGCCAGATTTGAACTCATGAAGATGAGTTTTCCTGACTCATGTTCTCTTAGCTTTTTTTCATAGTAAAAAGGGTCCAAAATTTTTCTACATTTTTGATACTTTCCTCTTGTTTGTATTACTTGAAAACTATTCTGTCAGTGCCCTCAAAATTCTATCACATCAAGAATAGACTTCCTCTGTATATATTTGATGCAGAATAACTGCTTTTCCCATCCTTTAATTTCTCCAGTGCAATTTTTAACTTTCTTTATAAACGCATCTGAGAACCCTGATGCCAGAGTCAAAAAGTGGTGACTCTACTTTCCTTGCTAAAAAGATTCCCATAAAAATCTTTTTAGGACTTCCAGGGGCAGAGCCAAGATGTCAAAGGAAAGACATTAAATGCACAGAGCTCCAGACATAATTACCCCCAAAACAGCAATAAAACAACCCCCGGAGCACCAAATCCCACAAAAAGATAGGCAAAGATTATTTTCCAGCCAAAGACAGATTAAAGGAGGCCATGATGGGCTGTTAGAAAAGTCCAACCCCACAATCATGCTGACATAGTCCCAAGGCAGGCTGCACCAAAGAAACTTACCCCTGAGCATCCAAATCAGTTGTAGTACCATCATCTTCTGGAACTGAGCTTGTGGTCTGGTGAGAGGGCTGAACAGCTGGCTGGGGGAAAAAGTGCAGGGGTGTCTGCAGGACCTAAGGAGAAATTCAGCCATCCCACTCCAGCAGGGAACCAGGAAGAAATCTTGAGCAGTCAGAGGCCTAGGTGGGGGAGGGGAAGAGGCTCATCACAGCTAAGAACCACAGCACAAAAAGTTTTGCTGGCTGGTTAATTAGCAAGTTGGTTTGAAGTTATCTTCAGACCAGAGAACAGGACAGGTTTTTCTCTGGGCAAGAGAAAAACCTGCCCTCCCTCAAACTGAGGAAACCTGGGACCCTCAGAAGCTTGGGACACTGTAGCTTGAAAGTAGGGCCCCACTGTAAGAGGGAGTTAAAAGTCAAGTAAAAGATGGCAAGATGAGCAAGAAAAGAAAGCTGAGAACTATAGAAAGTTTCTTTAGCAACAAGGAAGATCAAGGTGCACCCTCAGAAGAGGATAAAAACCTCAGTTTCCCTACGTTCAAAGCCTCCAAGAAAAATATGAATTGGTCTCAGACCATGGAAATGCTCAAAAGGGACTTTAAAGAGAAAGGAGGAGAAATAGAAGGAAGATTTAGAGAGGTGGAGGAAAGAATGGAAAGATAAATGAAAGCAATGCAGGAGAGCCATGAGAAAAAAGTCAACAGCTTGAAAATCCTAATGGAAAAGGAGATACAAAAGCTCTCTGAAGAAAATAACTGCCTAAGAATTAGGATTGAGCAGGGGGGCAGCTAGGTGGTGCAGTGGATAAAGCACTGGCCTTGGATTCAGGAGGACCTGAGTTCAAATCCAGCCTCAGACACTTGACACTTAATTAGCTGTGTGACCCTGGACAAGTCACTTAACCCTCATTGCCCTGCAAAAAAAAAAAAAAGAATTAGGATTGAACAAATAGAAGCTAATGACTTTATGAGAAACCAAGACACAATAAAGCAAATCCAAATGAATAAAAAATAGATAGCAATATGAAATATCGCCTTGGAAAAACAGCTGACCTGGAAAATAGATCTAGGAGAGATAATTTGAAAATCATTGGACTACCTGAAAACCATGACCAAAATAAGAGTTTAGACACCATCTTCCAAGAAACTATTAGAGAAAATTGCCCTGATATTCTAGAAGCGGAAGGTAAAATAGAAATTGAAAGAATCCACCAATTACCTCCTAAAAGAGATCCCAAAAGGAAAACTTCCAGGAATACTATAGCCAAATTCTAGAGCTTCCAGGTCAAGGAGAAAATATTGCAAACAGCTAGAGAAAAGGAATTAAAATACTGTGGAGCTACAATAAGGATAAAACAAGATCTAGCAGCATTGTTAGGACTGGAAAGCATGGAATATGATATTCCAGAGGGCAAAGGAACTGTGACTACAGCCAAGAATTACCTACCCAGCAAAACTGATTATAATCTTTCAGAGGAAAAAATGAGACTTCAATGAAAAAGAGGACTTTCAGGCATTTGTGATGAAAAGATCTGAACTGAATAGAAAATTTGACTTTCAAATACAAGACCCCATAGGAGCATAAAAAGGTATATAGGAAAAAGAAATCATGATGGATATTAAAAAATTAAACTGTATACATTCCTACATGGGAATATAATACTACTAACTCATAAAAACTTTCTCACTATTAGAGTAGCTGAAAGGAATATACTTAAAGGACACAGGTCTGAACTGAGTATGAAGGGATTATATCTGCAAAGCATTTATTTTTTGTTTATCCTTGTTTTTTGTGGGGCAGTCAGGGTGGGGTGGTGTATGTCTGGGGCCAGATTTGGGCTTGGGGCCTCCTGGGTCCAGGGCTGGTGCTTTGTTCACTGTGCCACCTAGCTAACCCATGATGACATCTTTAAAATAGGGTTGGGGGTAGGAGGAATGCCCTGGGAGAGGGAGAAGGAGAGAGGTGGTCTAGGGAGAGGTAACTCACATGAAGTAAACAAGAAAAAGCTTATGGAGGGGAGAGGAAGAGGGGGAAGGAGTGGGGGAGTGAGTGAACCTTACTGTCATCAGTATTGGCTCAAAGAGGGAATAACATACATACTCAAGTGGGTATAGTAATATATTTTGCCCTGAGGGAAAGTAGGAAGGGAAGGAGATAAGGAGGGGGGGAGAAGAGGGGAAGGAAGGGCAGATTGGGGGATGGAGTAGTAAAAAGCAAAACACTTTCAAGGAAGGTGAAGATGTTCTGCCTAACTGCACATGTATGACATATTGAATTGCTTGATTTCATAGGGAGGGTTGAGGAGGGAAGAAGGAAGAAAATTTAGAACACAGAATTAACTCAAAGACCTTAATCTCATCAGAGTGGGCTCAAGGAGGGAATAACATTCACACCCAATTGGGAGGAGTAATCTATTTAACCCTACAGGAAAGTAGGAGGGGAAGAGGATAAGGAGGGAAGGGTGAAAGAAGGGAGGGCAGAGCAAGGAAGGGGGAAGTCAGAAGCAAAACACTTTTGAGGAGGAATAGGGTAAAAGAAGATAGAAAATAGAGTAAATATCATGGGAAGGGAATAGGATGAAGGGAAATAGTTATGATTGATTATAATGGCAAAACATATGATACCTACTTTGCTGGGCTATTGTGAAGAAATTTATTTGTCAAGTTTAAGGTACTATGTAAAAGTTATGATGAAGAGGATGCTATCAGAAAAACCTGGAGAGACCTACATGAACTGAAGCAGAGTGAAATGTACTGTATACAAAATAAGAGAAATAGTGTAAGATTATCTTCTGGGAAGCATGTGATTATTTTCAGCAATGCAATGATCCAATATAACTCTGAAGGACTTATGAAAATTGCAATCCATCTACAGAAAAAGAACTGATGGTATCTGAAAACAGATTGGAGCATAATTTTCTTTTGACAATTCCTTAATCTGAAGTTTTGTTTTTATCTTTTTTCTCTCACAACCTAGCTAATGTGGAGATGTTTTCCATGACTACTCATGTATAACTTATACTGAATTGCTTGAGTTCTTGGGAGTAGGGGTGGTAAGGGAGGGAGGAAGAGAAGTTGGAACACAAAGGTTTTTTAAATGATGTCAAATTTTGTTTTTACATGTAATTTGGAAAATAAAATTCTAAACAGAAAAAAAAGTCTTTTCAGATCTTTTCCATTTTTTTCCGTTATCCTCTTTTGTGAGAATATTATTACTGTTACAGGGGCCCCCTGCTGTGCAAGATGATTAAGTCAAACACCTGAAGAATTCCCACAAATTCCCTTTCAAACATAAAGTCCATTCACACTTTCTAGTTCAATTCTTGAGTGTCTACAAGATAATTTTACTTAGCTGGGTTACTGCTTCTGTCTATATTACAAGGTCACATGGCTTGTAACCTTCTACCATTTTTTCACAAGATTTAACAAATATATTTTATATTCTAAAACAGCATTTCCCTTCATTTACATTCCAAGCGGGATAAACATATTATCTTTCCTAGTTAGGTTTTAGGTTCTTTTGGTTCTTTCAATATAAAAATTGATTTATCCCAATTAAACATCTGAATCCAATTATAATAATCAACTACAGTGTCACATTTGTCCATAGTCTATTTTTAGCATCAAAACCTTATTTATACAGGTCTGATTGGAGCTGTTCTAATTACATGTAATTTTGTTCATATTTATTCTTCTGATAAAATTGAATTTCATCTTTTCTCTGACAGGGTAGTGATATGCTTTAATAAAGATAGCTGCCTCAGAAATGATTCACACATAAAAATATGTCATTATTCTGTCTATTAAAATGTAATCAATTTAATTTTGTGATGTCATAAGAGATTGCCATGTCTGACAATAATTAATAGCATTGGTGATATTAGTAGCAATTGTTCTTCTCTATCTCACCGATCTCTTAGACAAATAGAGCTTTGCTGGACATCAACAGGAGAAGGACAGATGGAGAGCGATATATTTCATAAGGAAATAAAGGAAAAGTTAATTTGTGGAAAGCATTTCCTAAGCTTAAGTATGAATTCTATATCTAGTGTTAATCCTAGTGGTCAACATTACCTAGTGGAAACTCTCGCTCTCTGAGTGGAAGACTTTAGAGGAGGTTGACAATCCAGAAGTTTCTTTGCAGGTCACAATGTGGTATAAATAGATTTCATCAAGCATACGTATAATGGAAAAAAGAGGGAGACCTGTAACATCAATAACTAAGAACGAAGTAAAAATGACTGGATAGTGCAGGTGGGGCACTACTAACATCAAAACCTGTACTAAAAGAATAAGATGAATGACTTAGTGCATTGGGTAGATCTTTTATGAAGGATAGAGGAAGAAATTGTAAGAAGAACTATATGGGACAAAAAGTCTTAGAGGGATGATGATCTGTGTTAGTGGAGAAAATATTATGGCCATGGTTTCCCCCCTCTTGCTCTGACAGATGCTTTAATATCAAAGTGGTTAATTTGGTTCAAATAACATTGAAATATAACATTACATATTAATACATACATATATATGTAACTATTATGTGCTAGGAATTGGGCTGGCTATTAAGGACTGAAGATAAAGATGAAATAGACTTTGCCCTCAAATAGTTTACATTCTACTGAGGCACTTGGGAAATTCAGTGGATAGAGCCCTAGGCCTTGAGTCAAGAAAACTTAAATTCAAATTCTGCCTCAGATGCTTATTAGCTGTATGACCCTGGGCAAGCCACTTAACCTCTGTCTCCTTCAGCTTCCTTAACTATTAAACAGGGATCATACAGTATCTATCTCCCAAGATTTCTGTGAGAATCAAATGAGATATTTGTAAAGCACTTAATATCATGCCTGGCACATAACAGATATTTAATAAATGTTTGTTCCCTTCCCCCTATTGGGGCAGTCAGGTAATTCAGTGCATAGAATGGTGGACAGGAAGATACAGGTTTGGATTATGCTTCAGATGCTTACTAGCTGTGTGACTCTGGTAAAGTCACACACACTCTCTAAGCCTCAGTTTCTTCATCTGTAAAATGGATATCAAAATATCACCCACCCCACAGAGTTGTTGTATGAGAACCAAATGAGGTAACACATGGAAAATGCTTTGCAAACTTTGGAACACTACATAAATGTTGGGTATTATTATTATTTCTGAGGACTCTTAACTTTCTGCTTGGCTTGCCTTTCTACTGTGATCACCACTGGGCATTAGGTGCCCTGAGCACTTTTCTAGTAAGTCCCTTAACACCAGGTAAAGAACTCATACTTAAGCAGAAAAAGAGAGAAAGAAAAAAAAAGGAGGAAAAAGTCAAGAAATTAATTCCAGTAGTACAAAGCTCTATGAAAGAAGGAAGCAATCTACTAAGCTGGCAACAAACTAAACAGCTAATCAATTGTAGAAATCTGATCATAATCTCCAGTCACAAACTCCCTGTTCAAAACCATGGGTCTTTCAAGTGTATATTCATTACTTCTGTGCGACAGGAAGCCAAATTCAGCAACTGTCACTGACCTGGAATTTAGAGGAGAAAATAAGCAGCTTCTGGGAGAAGACAGGAGATAAAAAATCCTAGGAAAATCCTCTGAATGCAACTGAATTAACCCCTGCCAGTCTCTCCTAAAAAATCATCAAAACAATCTACTATCCTTCTGTCACAGTGTGACAGTCTCAGAGATCGGGGAAAATCAGTCTGTGGACTTGCCTTCTCTGGAATCCTATGAAAATAGAAGAAATTCTCATATGTGTGGGACAGATTAGAGATGATCCTTTAAGAGCATAGAACATGTAGTGGGAGGGGGCTGAGAAGATGGTTGAGTGAGAGGCTGTAAATAAAGTAGAGGCTCTTCATGCCTCCTCCCCCCCCCTAAAAATAAATAAATAGTAACATAAATGACAAAAAAGAAAGAAAAGACAATTATACAGGAAAAAAGTGGCATTTGCACTGTGTTTTAAGATGCTAATCTGAGTCTCATAATCACCACATGAAAGAGGCAATGAAAATATTATCATCTCCATTTGTTAGTCTAGACCTTTGATTTCATCCATCTCTTGGCATGAAAACTCTGGTCTTATTACAGAGCAATAATTCTTCTATAATTTACAGTTAGGATGTTTTAGAGGCAGTATTTGAACCCAAATCTTCGTGACTCTAGGGCTTGTCCTCTATGAAATAAACCATGATGTCTTTCCTTCCATTTTACTAATGAGGAAACCTTCAGAGAAGTTAAGCGATTTGTCCATATTGAATAGCTAGTATGTCAGAGATAGGATTTGAACTCAGTTCTTCCTGGCTCCAAATAGAGCAAACCATTTATTATATCATGCTACCTATCAATTTTATTTAAAATAAATTCAGAATTAAAACTCAAGAGACAACATGGCATAATGAAAAGAATCACTCCAGGACTTACCACAGAATGCTAAACAATTATAAAACAAGACCAAAGGAAAAATGGCAGGAAATTATTTAGCATTAGCCATGCAGTCACAATAGGTCCTACAATTCCCGACTCTGGAACACTTAGTACCACACTTTAGCAACTGGGAGGTATTAACCATTGCTTGGGACAGAAGCAAGACTGAAAAAAGCCAGGTCTTTTAGTGCCTTTCAAGCATTTCAATGGTGCAGTGGGATATAAAGGTATTCAGGGAAGACTAGTACCTCTGCTGTGAGGCATGCTGAGCCCTTTTCTGCACTGCTTTCCACCTTTGGTATCCACCTGCCAGCAAACTCTCATCTGTGGTTCCAAGAAGTTACAGCATGCATAGCAGCTACACCCTGGTAAATCATTGTGGCAGATGAGCTAAACCAGGCTGAGGGTAACTGAGTGGGGTTTCCATTACCAAGCATGTAAAGATTTCCCCCATTGGAATGGGGGAATGAGAATAATTTGTTCCAACAATCATGGATGTGGCTTAAGTAGGTGCTATGGAACACTCAGAGCTTAGTTAGACATCTAAGGCACCAAGTTTATCCACTTCATCCTGGGCCATCATCAGTCATCTTTACTTTTGTCTTGCCACTCAAAGTTGATGACTCTCAAAAAGACAGTAAAGCCAATCACTTTGTGCTGCCTCACCTAAATCCAATTTATTCATGAGCAAAAAGACATCACCCATATCATTTTACCGTATTTGCCTACCTCAAGTCCTGAGGCAATAGGCAAGTGATGAAGCATCAGGGACATACACACTGGGAGCTAGAGTCTGGACTCTGTCATCCAGGGTATTATCTATCCCTCCCTACTTTATGTCATCTTCAAATCTGATGATAATGCCATTTATGTCTCTATTCAAGTCATTGATAAAAATGTGAAGCAGCACAGGGCCAAGCAAAGATTCCCTTGGGTATTCTTCTAAAGATCTCCAGCCAAGAGCATGTCAAATCTTTAATTACCCTTCTTTGAATCCAGCCATTCATCTAGTTCCAAATCCATCTAATTGTCCTACCATGTGGCCCAAATTGCTCCATCCTTTCCATAAGAAGAGCATGAGACATTTTCAGATAGCTTGCTAAAAATCTAAGTAAAAATCTACAGCTTTTCCTGTGATGGACCAATATTGTGAATCTGTCAAAAATAAAAGGAAATAAGGTTAGTTTGACATGACCTGGTTTTTGTTGAAGTTATTCTGGCTCTTTGTAATCACAGTTTCCTTTTCTAAATGTTCACAAAACATCTCTTTAAAGATCCATTCTAAAAATTTCCCAAGAATTGCTCAAGCCCCCTGAATTATTATTTGCAGCTTTCTTCTCTTCCGTTTTACAAAAAACAGGATGTTTGCCCTCTCCAGTCCTGCAGAATATCTCCCATTTCACCATGCTCTTTCAAATGTCATTCATGGTGGCTCAGCAATCACTTCTGCATGTACT
The DNA here is from genome assembly GCF_019393635.1 of Dromiciops gliroides. Taxonomy (NCBI): domain Eukaryota; kingdom Metazoa; phylum Chordata; class Mammalia; order Microbiotheria; family Microbiotheriidae; genus Dromiciops; species Dromiciops gliroides. Next base: position 68,078,857 of record NC_057862.1, read on the forward strand.
TTCAGTTTTCAAGGTACTATGATTTCATCTGGACTAGTTGATGCATATTCACTAAGGACTATTAGAATGTAAGCTCCTCCATTAGACTGTTAGCTCCTTGAGGGCAAGGACCTTTCGCATTTGTTTGTATCCCCAGAACTTAGTGGAGTGCCTGACATATAGTAGGTACTTAGTGATTGCTTACTGATTCTTTGAAATGATTTCTTACTATCATTTTATTTTTCTCGAGTATCAGCTCCCTCTTAACCATTTTTGTTCAGTCATTTCAAGTGCAAAGGTCATTCTTGCTAGCAGAGAAAATGAAGCAAAGAAAGAATTAAGCAACTCCATCTGCTCTATGTTGTCAGTTATTATCACCATGTTTACTCCCAAGCAATGGTCCTGGTATTTTTTTAATTCTCCTCTTGGCTCAAAAGAGCTTTCAAAAAACACTTTTTGTCCTTATCTTCCCTTAGCCAATGTGACATAGTAAACAGAGAACTAACCTTACACCCAAAAGACCCAAGTTCAAGTCTTTCCAATGGCACAGACTGGCTGAGTGACCCTGGGCAAGTGCCTTAACCTCTGAGTGATCTAGACAACACTGTAAGACAATTGTGGAGACTGTGTTGATCTGTGTTGATAGAGAGAGTTTCTTTATCTGAGAGTTCCCTGTAGCAATAAATTTAATAAAGGTCCATTCCTTTATTGTGTTTCTTCACTAGCTTCATTTTGAGCTTTAGTGTTGTTGATATTACTTTTTGTGGGACTGTGACATTAGATGGTATTCATATCCCATTACATGCACTCACTTCCAACTTCTCCATATATAATTTCTACAATTTATTTTTCTTGATGATTTACCATGTTTCCATATATAGTTTTATCATAAAAAGTCCCAATTTTTCCCTCCTCAAAAAAATTGTTTGCCTTTGTGTCTTCAGAATTAATTTCCTCATAGTTTGCTATTTCTCCTGAGTTAACTTCCCCTGTAGATCATAGTCCACTAATTCCTTTCTCTTTGAAATATCTCCACAAAACTATGAGTGTATGTCAGGTCATGCCCATTTTCTCCCTCTCTTTTACCACAAACTCATGGAAAGAGTTGTCATATCCCCCATACTTTTGATGAACAACCATTTCTTCTCCCTTAGTATGAATCAGATCCAGAATAAAATTTGCCCTAACTTATCTACCTTTTGGAGAATGAACGTATCATTTAGGTAAGTTTGGAAAGTTATTAAAATACTCTTATCTGAATAAAGGAAAACCACCATCAGGTAGATCCTTTTATAATTAAAATTTCCAACTCTATTATACTCTGTCTCTATGATAGGCTTGTGATATGTTTTCTAAACTCATATTTCCTCCCATTTTCTTAGTGGTTTATAGTCATTCATTGATGGGCTACCAAACATAGGTAGGAGATCTAAAAGCTGTGATTCTCAGCATATGCTGCCTCTTTTTGGATCATTCTGCTCATTGTTATTTCAGAAGCAGAGGAAAGTTATTTAACGACTTAAGACCATCCTTTCTCAGTTTCATACATCATTGTAGTCAAAAACATGTCCTTCGTAATGACAAACCTATCTCTTCTTAAGTAGGCTGGTCCTCAGAGGACATAATCTTGACACTTACTAGTTGTGTGACACTGGGCAAGTCACTTAACCCTCATTGCCCCCCACACAAAAATAAATAAATAGCTAATTACTCGACATTCCTATCACCAAATCTTTCAGTACTTTGAGATATTGTTCAGCTAGGCATTAAGACTGAAATTCATTGAAAACATATAGGTCCTTTTTCTTTTTACCATCTCTTCCCTTATATTGACTTTCAATTTCTGATTATTTTTGTACTAATCTTCAAAGTCTAAAATTGGAGAAACAGAAACAAAATAAAAACTTAGTAGCATTGTCTTTATTAATAAAAATCATAACATAGAAATGAACTCTAAGTTCAATCATTGGGAAATGGTTGAACAAATAAATAATAATGGGGGAATTATACTGCCCCAAATGGCAAATATGGGAAATATAAACATTTTTTATATGACATGATGAAGGGGCAGGTAGGTGGTACAGTGGATAGAGCACTGGCCCTGGAGTCAGGAGGATCTGAGTTCAAATCTGGCCTCAGACACTTAATACTTACTAGCTGTGTGACCCTGGGCAAGTCACTTAACCCCAATTGCCTCACCAAAAAAAAAAAAAAGATATGACATGATGACACAAAGCAAAAAATGGAACTATATGAAATTAAATATAACTACTTTTTAAAAAAATAAAATATTTATAAAGACTCAAAAAGAAAACATTGTGAAAGACCCACTGAGTAAATAATTGTTTCATTATTTTGTCAAATATTGTATTTTTTCTTTTTTAAATGTACAGTAACAAACTACAAAGTAGAATTATATTTTATTTGGAGTTTGATCATTTTTGCTTATGTTTGTTAAGAATGTTACTTATATAAAAACCAATTTTAAATTAATTAAAAGGTTGGACTGACTTATTTCTAAGGTAACTTCCAACTCTAAGATGTTCTAAATCCCTTCTCTGAATGGTGTAAACAAAGTCTAAGTTCTGGCACTTCCTAAAATTCTATAACAACAAAACCCTCACAATCTACAATAAATAAATAAATAAATAAATAAATATAAAACCCTAATTGTACTTGAAAAGGGTCAGTTACCCTATGAATCATACAATTCCTCACATTCCCTACCAGTGTCATCAGTTATCTATGGAATGAAGGGGATTTAATGAAAAGTTTGCTTTCTCCAGTTATTGGCACTGTGCCATTTTGGGCTGCAGGAGCTGCTGAGTTTTCTTTTGTGTGCTGCTTTGGAAATTGAAAAGCTGAATCTGGCTACAGATAAACCAGCAGGAGAAACAACTGTTAGGTTGGCTGCCATTTCTTTGAGACTCCTCTTTTCTCCATTTGGAAATAGATATGTGAAATAGACAAGGGTGCCTTTTCAATAATTTCAACACAAACCAGAAAGAGGGCTCAGGGCAGCCAAGTCTATAGTGTTCTGCATAGAGAGGAGGAGAATGAGAAGATATTCCAATCATTCATCTTAACTCTAAATATTTTTTTGTTGAGAAGAAAAATCTAAAAACCTCTTCTAACAAACTCCAAAAGTCTTCTACAAGGTCTTTAAAAGCTATTAATACTTTTATTGTATAATTTGTTTTATTCTCAGTTCTACCATAAACAATTTTATTTGATGTATGACTAATCTATATCCAAGCCAGTTCTAGCTTGTAGAGAGGATGATATCCAAAATAGTATAGTTCTCTGTGCCCTCCAATATGACTCTCTGCCCCAGGACAATTTTAGGTAACATTTACAGAGATCTTGAATAAGGAAAAGATCATGCGATATCAAAATACAGGTTTTGGTTAATATGCCAGAGAAGTCATCACTCAGTTCCTTCCTAAATTACTTCTCTTCAAAATTGTAAAGATTTCCTTCCTGTGATCAGTATCTTAACGTTAAAAGGAAAAGAGAGTACTTTCCTCAGGTGGGACAATGACTTTAAGTGGGTAGAGAGACAAGGATATTGTCTAGAGAAGAGTTAAGTTTAGTTATTACCTTTAATCCATTTCCCTAAGTAAAGTCTCATTTTATTTACCTGTCACCTATCTTTCCTATGGGCTTTTCCAAGAAATTTGGAAAGAACTTTTTAGAGCAGAGAAATAACATTTTAATAGTTCAAGAAAAACTATAAAGGAGATTTTTAATATGGTTTTACAAAGGTTTGCTATAAAACTAGAGCCATCCTTAAGCATACCAAAAGTATGTGGCTACCTCTACAGTATGAATTAAATAGACCACATTATGAATTGAATAGTGCCCAAAGACCCAGACAGGGACTCAAAATTATCCACACTGACCTGATAAAGTACCAGAAAATTTTACCAACAGAAACATTCATTTGAGGTAAGGTTTTGTTTCCCAAAGGCTTCTGTATTGATACATGCTAGAAGTTGTGGCTTATACACTTCTTTCTTTCCTATACTATCCTTATGTTCAAATGCCCTGTATCCCTTTCCTGCCTGCTATAGTTTCTTACTCTTCTCTTGTGTAACTTTTTTATCATTGTGTGCCTTTTCTTTTTAATTTTTATTGATTTTTTTACTTTTTACATCACCCTCATTCCTTATTTTTCCTATTTAAAAAAAAAAATAACTGTCTCTCCCACAAACTTCTCTCCAATTGAGCAAACAAAAAATGCGAACAAGAAAAACAAAGCTGTAAATACATAGCTGTACTTCAGCAAAATGAATTCTCACTTTAGCCATGTCTGGAAAAAAAAGTGTCTCTACATTTAAAGTTTATCACTCTCTATTAGAGGGTGAGTGATATGTATCATCTTCATTATTATGGACTCATGCTTTATCAATACATTAATCAGAGTTATTGAAGGCTTGCAAAGTTGTTTTTCTTCTATTAAATAGCAGTTCACAGAGCTCTTCCCAGTTTCCTTCAGAAACTGTCCATTTCATCAAGTCTTATGGCAGATTCCATTACATTAATATAGCATAATTTGTTTAACCATTCCCCAATAGTAAGTCTATTAGCATTTATTAACCACCTACCATTTGCCAGGCACTGTGCTAAGCAGTGAGAAATACACATTAGACTCAAAAAGAGAACATCTTAATTTCTAATTTTTGGCTACCAAGAAAAGATCTAATACAAATATTGTCATACATGTAGATCCTTTTTTGTCTTTTGGAAGGGAACAGGACTACACATAATATAGCTGAGTCAAAGGGTATTCACACCTTAGTAATTTTGGGGGAATAGTTCCAAATTGTTTTCCAGAATGGCTGAACTAATTCACAACACCAACAACATAATGGTGTATCTGTTCTCCCACAGCTCCTCCAATATTTGTCATTTACTTCTTCTGTTATCTTTGTCACATAGCATTCTGTTTTGCATGTCTCCAATGCATTTGTAATGTGATACTGTATATTATACTGTCTATGTGTCTTAACCCCCTTCCAAATAGTAAGATACTTATGGGCAGGGACAATAACTTACCTAAATTTTTTTATTACTCACAGAATATAACCCAGTTATCTGCATGCAGTAGGTGATTAATTGATTTGTGCTAATTTGATTGAATAAACAAAAAACAGAGAAAGGAAATATTTAAATATGAAAAAATAAATTAATCAAATCTCAGAAGAGATGTGAAGACTAAAGACAGAGATTTGTGAGTCACCTACATAGAAGAAATAGGAGAAATTCTGAATATAAATGAGATTTCCAAGAGATAATATACAGGGGGAGAAACCCAAACACAGAGAATGAGGAATAATAGAAGGTAATTCAATTTTGCAATTAAGTTATTGAAAACTTCTGAGAGCAATTTTAGTAGACCTGTGAGTTTACTCTGTATTTATCTTGCATGTCATTATTTCCATACATACTGTTTCCATTACTAGAATGGAGGGAATAAGAGGAGGGGCTGTTTTGCATTTTCTTTTTTATCCCCAGCACTGAGTACAGGGTCTGGCAAGTAAGTGCTTGATATATGTTTGCAGATCGACTGGTTGATTGTTTATAAGAAACTGAGAAGAGAGTGGTTGGTGAAGTTGTGTAATTAGGTATAAACAATTTTCAAGAAGTTTGGAAATGAAGGGAAGAAGCATTTAGAAAATTAAGAAAAGATGGGCTAGGGGCACCTAGGTGGCCCAGTGGATAAAGCACTGGCCCTGGATTCAGGAGGGCCTGAGTTCAAATCTGATGTTAGACATTTGACACTTACTAGCTGTGTGACTCTGGGCAAGTCACTTAACCTTCATTGCCCCACAAAAATAAAAAAGAAAAGATAGGCTAGAATAGTTAAAGGAAAACTGGCAATTGAGGAGATATAACATTGTAGGCATTGGAAAGATGCTAATAAAGAAAGATTGAAATTATGTGAAAAATAAGGGATGATTGCTGAAACAAGGCTTTAGATGGTTCAGAAACTAGTAGAGTCAAAGGCACAGATGAAATGATTAGCCTTAGAAGTAAAGACATTTCTTCATCTGAGGTCAGAGTGAGAAAGGAAAATGCCTTTGCCTAGTATTTAAGGTCACTTGCAATCTGACACCCTTTTATATTTCTAGATTTATATTATATTATTTTCCTCCATGTACTTCATGGTTCATCCAAAGCAAACAGTATTCTGTCCCCTAAGCATGCTTTGTACTTTCCTGTCCCTGTGTCTTTACTCATAGCTGTCTAAACCTCCCTCTACTCAAAAAGAATTACATTCAAAGACCTAACCCCTATATCTATCCTGTTCCTCTAAGATGAGGTCCCACAATGGCTGAACAAGTTGTGGTAGTAGTAGTAGGCTTCCACCAGTTGTGGACGACCATGGATCAGGGCCTTGAAGAGCCACAGGCCACAGTGTGGCTGTGCAGTCCAATACAGGAGCCACACAGCTCCTGCTGCAATGAGGACATCGGAAAACTGCACTCTCTGTTGCCCATCGGTTCCTGTGCCTCATTCGTTTTTCTTCCTCCCGAGCTTGAAGGCCCATCTCAGCTGCGCGATTGTAATGGAATATTATGATGTACAGGATGATTTCAGAAAAAAACTTATCAAGGTTTATGTGAACTGATACAGAGTGAAGTAAGCAGAACCAGAACAGTGTATGCAGTAAGAACAATATTGTACAATGAACAACTATGAATGACTTAGCTATTCTCAACAAAACAATGATCCAAGACAATCCCAAAGAATTCATGATGAAAAATGCTATCCACCTCCAGAGGAAGAACTGATGCTATCTGAATAAAAACTGAAACATACTATCTTTTACTTCCTCATTCCTTTTTCTTGATTTGTTTGAATTTTCTTCCACAAAATGACTAAAATGGAAATGTTTTACATGACAGCATATATATAACCTATATCAGATTGCTTACCATCTCAGAGAAGAAAGAGGGAAAGAAGGGAAGGATAGAATTTGGGACTTAAAAGTTATGAAAATGAATGCTAAAAAATTGTTTTTGCATGTAATTGGGGAAAAATAAAATAGTACTGAAAAAAAAAGATGAGGTCCCACCAGTCTCCTATTTTGTCCCACCTATCTAAAGCATTTTCAAATTCTATGCAAACATTATGACTAGAGATTAGCCTTCAAACACTAGCAGTGAAAAACTTATTTTCTATTCTTTTATCTGATGCCAAAATTCAGTCCTGGGAAAGCTAGGTGACACAGTGGATAGAACACTGGCCCTGAAGTTTGGGAGACCTGAGTTCAAATTTGACCTCAGATACTTACTAGCTATGTGACCATCGGCAAATCACTTAATCCCAATTGCTTTAAACATCTGGGGTCAGCTCTAGTCATCCTGATAATATATCTTGCCGCTGGAGCCAGGTGACTCTGGAGGAGAAAGTGAGGCTACTGACTTTATACAGCCTTTCCTCACTTAAATCCAAGTCATTGCAAGTCATGACATCTGACATGGTTCTCTTCAAGAACGAAGGACAGGGGCAGCTAGGTTGCGCAGTGGATAGAGCACCGGCCCTGGAGTCAGGAGGACCTGAGTTCAAATTTGGCCTCAGACACTTAACACTTACTAGCTGTGTGACCCCGGGCGAGTCACTTAACCCCAATTGCCTCACCAAAAAAAAAGAACGAAGGACAAACAACAACACCTACAACAACAATTCAGTCCCAGTGTAGGAGTAAAGCTGGTGCACTCCTCAAAACTACTGACTACAACTGCTGCCCTCACAACCCCTGAGCTAGCCACATGACCTTCTGAGCCATGCTAACATGTTCAAGTTTCTATGGGTTGAATTAGCTCAGTTATATGTCCAGGAGATGGTTCTTCATTTGTGTTTCCTGGAGGCAAGTAGTTTTACTATTCAATGGCCATATCTGCCATGAACTATTAGAGAAGTCAGCTTAGAAACTGGGGTAGTACAATAACCACATAGAAGGGGACCTGACCCAATCATTCACTTTTTTAGTGTCTGCAACAGAAACCTTGGTTTCTGACAACAAGAATTCAATAACAATTCAAGCTAAAAAAAAAAATTCAAACAAAACAAAACAAAAAAAAAAAGAAACCAGAAGGCAATATATGATTAAAGCCAACAGAGTGATATAAATAATGATTCAGGGGACAGAGAGATAATTATAGGTGGAAGAATTCAAGGAAGATCTCATGCAGACCTCTTAAGCTATAGATTATCACACATTCCCCACTGAACATTTTTTGAGGCAAAACCCATTTTCTCTAAATACACAATTTCAAAGGGCAGCATTCATCCAAGATGCATTTCAGCAAATGCCATTGACATCACATATTGGAGATTCTGTTCCTAAAAGTGTGTGTACCCCCAAAGAGCTAGGGTGAATTACTTTGATTGTCAGGCTGTTGAACAACATGATCCCAGCAATTAATAAAAGTGCCCCACCAGCATTTGTCCTTTAGGAAAGGCACCATTGTGGCACATCTATCAGAAGGGAGAATGGCCTTTGGGGAAGAAACTTGTTCTGCCAGTAATTTAGTTTGATAATCTAAATTTTATGCTAACCTACTGCTGCAAGTGGACATTCTCCTCTAAGGCAATGTCTCAAGTCAGTTCCCAATAATAACCATTCCATTAAGTATATACCACCTTTCTCTCTATTCTCAGGGAGGACACCAAGAATTGCTATGGAGGTCGGAGGGAATGGAAAGGAAAGAAAAAGAAAGTGAAACAAAGAAATCAGAATTATTTTTTTGCTACTCTGGTGCAAATTTAAATTTATTCTTCTTGAATAGATTACTGAATAGTGGTGATATTTCACTTCTAGAAGCAATGAGGCCCAGTGGAAACAATGAAACCAGCAGGCAGAAGAGGTACACTTTAGTCTTGACCCTACTATTAATTTGCTGCTCATACTTCTGCAATTCACATAATCACAGAAATTCAGAGTTGGAAGGAGCCTTCGCGTCCATCTCACCATTTAACCTATATCCAACAAGTGATTACCAAAGATTTAATGGAAGCTCTCATGCTTTCCCCCAGCCCTCCCCTAGAGTCATCATCAGGCTCACCAAACCCAGCCCAATCCCTTTAACCAATCCACACAGGTATGATTTCCTGGCCCTTCATCACCTTGGTCACTCCTCTACCTCAGCCCTGACACTCTCTAGGTCATCACTGTCCTTCCCAAAGTATCATTCCCAGAACTGAACACTGTACTCCCAAATGTGACCTGGCCAGAACACAGTATACAAGGACTGTCACATCATTCATGGAATCTGATCCTCTCAACACAGCCCAAGATTACATTGGGTTTTTTGTTTGTTTGCTATATCAAATTCTTGATTCCTACTAAGACTGCAGTCCACTAAAACTCCTAGCTCTTTTTCAAACAAATTGATGTCTAACCATGCCCCTTCCCATCTTGTAATAGGGAAGTTGACTTTATCAACTACAGTATTCAATTTATTCAATAAACATTTATTAAGCATTCACCATATGCAAGGCACTATGCTAAGCATTGGGGATACAAAAGGAGGCAAAAGACAGTCTCTGCCCTCAAGAAGCTTACAATCTAATGGGGAAGACAACATGCAAACAAATACATACAAAGCAAACTATATACAAGATAAAATAAGAAATAATTAAAAAGGAAAAAGCACTGTAATTAAGAGGGATTAGGAAAAGTTTCCTGTAAAGAAGGTAGAATTTTTATTAGCCAGAGATAAGCAGAGTTGTAGAGGAGGGAGAACATGTTAGGCTTGAGGGACAGCCAGAGAAAATGCTTGGAGCCGAGATGGAGTGTCTTATTCATGCAATAGCCCAAGGCCATGGTCACTGTACGGAAGAGTATGTGTTGAAGAGTAAGGTGTAAGAAGACTGAAAAGGCTGGAAGGGGATAGGTTCTAAAGGGCTTTGAATGTCAAATAGAAAATGTTTTTATTTGATCCTGGAGGGAGTAAGCAAGGAACTAGAATTTATTGCAGGGGGGGCGGTGCTGACCAGACCTACATTTTATATTTTTCTTTATAGAAATTCAATTGATTTTAATGTCTTATATTCTAATCTCAGCCTAGCATATATCCATAGTTTTCGCAGAAACAACATGATAGATTTGATCAAATATTTTATTTAAGTCCTATGTAAATGATATTTACAACACTTCCATGATCTACCAGTTTAGTGGAGAGAGAAATTCAACAATACCATATAGTAATGACAATGTCTTTGTGCTTATATTTCCTTTTATGAAAAGAGGAAAAATTATAATTTTTTATATCTATCTGACAGGGTTGTTTTGAAAATAACATGAAATGACTTATGCAAGCATTTTGTAAATTGCTGTACACACGTAAGGCATATTTCCAGAAACAATAGGAGATAGGTCAGTACTGCCAAATTGGTTGTATAGGCCTAGGTCAAAGATGGCAGAGTGAGTGAAAGAAGAATAGCCTGGTTCTCTTGCAACTGTTCAGCAAAGATGAAAAAAGAGAGAGAGAAATTATAATAGCTATTTAGCATTTATATAGGTCTTAAATGTTTGCAAAGTATTTTATAAATATTGTCTCTTGGTTTTCACAACAAGCCTGGGAGGTAGGTGCTGTTATTATTCCAGTTTTACAAATGAGGAAAATAAGGCATACAGAAAGGAAATGAGTAGTACACGGTCACAAAGGTAGAAAGTGTCTCAGGTAGGATTTGAACTCAGGTCCTCTAGACTCCAAGTCCAATGTTCTATCCCCAGACCAAATAAGACCTACTCTTCCTTCGGTAAATGCCTAGAGCTCAATGTGAAGCAATAGCATTTGTGTCTGCCAAAAAATATATATATTTATTTAAATTTAGGCTATGTAAATAGAAGCAGAGACTTCAGAATGAGGAAGGAATAGTCCCTCTGTCCTCTACCTAGAGGCAGCTAAGTAACACAGCAGATAGGAAGATTTATTAGCTGTGTGATCCTGGGCAAGCCAATTAACTTCTACCTGCCTCAGTTTTCCTCATCTATAAAATGAGGATAATAATAACACAGAGTTGTTGTGATGATCAAATGAGTTAATATTTTTAAAACCTGGAGTAGTGGATAGAACATATGCTAATTCCCTTTCCCCTTTCCTTTACCCCTTACCTTGGCCAGACCACACCTATAGTAACACACTCAGTTTGGGGCACCTATTTATTTTTGCAGGGCAATGAGGATTAAGTGGCTTGCCCAGGGTCACACAGCTAGTAAGTGTCAAGTGTCTGAGACCAGATTTGAACTCGGGTCCTCCTGAATCCAGGGCCAGCGCTTTATCCACTGTGCCACCTAGCTAGCCCCCAAGGGCACCTATTTTTTTTTACAACGATTTACATGAGCCATAGGAAGAAAACCACAATGATAAGAGACCTCATAACTATACCATATAAACATTGGTTAAAGCAACTAAAAGTATTTGTCTTAGAGAACAAAAGACAGGAGGAATATTATTGCTGCCTATGAATATTTGAAGGGCTGCCATGAAAAAGAAGGACTATACTTCTTGGGCCTCAAAGGGCAGAACCAGGCTGGAAATTTCAGAGACAGAGGGATGGAGGTTTACATAAGGTAATGTTTCCCAACAGTTAGAGCCATCTCAAGGTGAAATGAACTGCTTCAAGAGCTAATAATGAGTTTTCCCATCACTGAAAATATTTTAGAAGCTATTGGGTTATAAGGGATGCTACAGGGGCAGCTAGGTGGTGCAGTGGCTAGAGCACCAGCCCTGGATTCAGGAGGATCTGAGTTCAAATCCTACCTCAGACACTTCATACTTACTAGCTGTGTGACCCTGGGCAAGCCACTTAATCCCAATTGCCTCACCAAAAACATACATACATATATGTATGCACACGTGTACATACACACACACATACACACACATACACATATATACATATGGGATGCTGCAGAGCAGATTCTTTCTCTGCTGCTGATTGGACTAGCTGATTTCAAGGAACCTTCCATTCAGGTATTCATTCTATTAGTGACACCCTTTGGAACGTGTTTGGGTTTTTTTTTCAGGTTTTGTCACCTCTTGTGGGTTTCTCAAATACTCATCCATTTGAGGTCTTTGGAAGGACTTTTACCATCTGGTGAGTTTTGCTCCTAACCTTTATTTCTAAAATGGGGCACAGATTCTCATAGGTCATGGACTGTAATGAAGATTTTCCTTCTTTCTTATAGTGAAGCAAAAATGTTCCACTGATTGGGTCTGGTCTTAATCAGATGTGTCAGGGTTAGTCCAGCACATGTAAACCTCTTGCCCTTTAAGAATGAGACTACATCTATTTAATCACCCCAGGTCTAGAAAGTATCCTACCTCCAAGCCTGGACTACTGAAGCAGGAAACCGGAAAATAATAAACACTAATCGTGTTACTTCTAGATTAAATATGAAATGACTAACTACTCCCTCCTTTGATGTGCTCCTTTTTTTTCCTTTTCTCCACCTTTCAATTACTCCCATCTCCATCTATTCCTCACCCACCAACCCTGTGATCCTATTATACAAATTCCCTCCCTCCTCCCACTTCCTCCCTTCAAATATCACCTGGAAATGTATGACTTCTGATCAACCTTTCCTAGACCGCAATGAGTTCCCCTATTGATTCTTAAAGATAAACTAAGAATAGCAACTCATATAAGCCTCATCAGCCATTCCCACTGCTACCCATATATTTCTAGTGTATGATCTCTGTGACTCCAGTTTCTCATTTGTCTGCCTGAATTTTACTCTGCTGATTTAGATAGCAAGTCTGCCAGGACCAACCCTGCTTATCTCAGTGTTGGTTCAATGTCTCTAACACAGTTGGCTTTTGCTGTTAGACATCAATGACAATACAAGGACAGCAGAGGAATGAAGCGTTATGGCTGAACTGACTCGTTACCCTCACAGCCCTACAGTCATCATAGCTGGGACTTGACCTTGTTCCAGGCTCTGAAATCACTCCAACCCTTTTGCAAAAAAAAAAATATAGTGCCCAAGAATTCATAGCTCGGGTGGCTTAGCTTCAAACCAACCTTGCTTTGTGCCCAGCTCTGAATAGATGCTCTGGTTTTAGTAACTCAGTTCTTACATGCATCTCAATTCTGATAACTGCATTTCTGTCTTGGTTCCCTGACTAGGAGCTAAGGTCCTAAGGTTTTAATTTTCTCCTTACACTCATTGAGAAGTGGCATCCTAGGTAGGTAGGTGGCACAGTGGATAGACTGGGACCTGGAATAAGGAAGGCTTAATTTCAAATCCTGCCTCAGATATTTACTAGCTGTCTGACTTTGGGCATTTAATTGTTGTCTGCCTCAGTTTCTTCATCTGAATATATTATATGTAATATAATTATACTGTATGTTAATGTATTATATTATATGATAGCATAACAATAATAATGATAATGAATTTCAGAGTTCTTTTGACCATAAAATAAGGTAATATTTGTTAAAAAAAACTTTACAAACATTAAATCATTATTTAAATGCTATTATCACTAGTTATTATTAGCCTTTTACTGAACTCATTTCCTATGGTCAGATGTGCCTGGCTGAACTTTGGCTCGGCCCATAGATAGCCCATAGACTGTCTACCTGCTAGGATAGTCACCTATTGCTGTTCCTACCAGACCTCCCTGATGCCAACCACATGTCTGTCTGGACTTCCTTGAACTGCCTACTATGGCAGTCTTCCCAGGCCTGACAGGACCTGACAATGCCTCATCTGTCATATACTGCAGAGTTCAAAAATCTAATTCTGACCCCCCCCCCAAAAAAAAAGTAAAAAGAAAGGCCAGAGATTTAATCCCTTTTCCCAGGTGCACTTGTTCAGGGGTGTGCTTTATATGATTTAAGAGGAAAACTTTGTACTTCAATGATTAAAAATCAATTGAGACCTTCCCCCCACCCCCACCAAAAAAATAAAGAAAAATGCCCATGACTTTGGTCGGTATCTGCCTTTGATGAAAGAATAGATATTCAGAGCATGGAACATGATGGTGTCACTCCCCCTCCCGAAGCTGACCTAAAATGCACAAGTAAATGAAATCTAAGCACTGTAAGGAATACTGAGTGACTCCTGTCCCTTTGCTATAAGGTCAGTCCACAATCCAAATTAAAAAGCTTAAGATAGCAGCTGTCCATTGAAACAACACACAGAGGTTCCAAACAGGAACCAGAAAATCTGCCCCCTTATTCTCTGGATTGTCTAGAGGAAAGAAATGTAATAAAGTATATAACCCAGGCTCACAGATTGACTTGTAAATATACCTTGTCACAGCACTGCACAATCCCCCCATGAATTGAGAGCCATTTCTTTGTGCTCTTGCTGAGCGCCTTGCTCTAAATATTGGCTGCATTCCCCTGGATTCCCAGTTGGGCACATGCTGTTGTGCTGCAGTGTTTATTCCTGAACACTGAGCAAAGCAAGGTTGCCACAGTGTGAGATTGAGACCTGGCACCTAATCTTTCAAAACTGAAGAGGGGAAGAAACCCAGGGCTTGTTTCTACACAGGCATTAGCCTTACATCTGCCTTCTTTTAGAAATTATATGCTTTATATATTCTGAAAGGGACCTGGCAAGCTGTTAATATAGCCATAATAATAATACAGGATAACAGAAAATATTCCTGATAAGTTTTGACAACGTACAGTACTTAATACAATTGGAGGCTGCATCACCTAGGCTGCTGGGAAGCATCAGATACCAAAGAGACAAAAATACAGTTTCAATTGTGCATCAAAAGCTAGCCCTCAAATAAAAGTTAGTAAATGAATTAACATGGCATCACCAAGTTGGCCCTGGGAAGAAACCAGAAACCCAGCCTATAGGCATGTTGCATCAGAGTTGAAATAATAGGGCAGCCATTTGGCTCTTTGATATATTTAATAAAACAATGGAGCTAGTTCTCTGAGTAGAACTTGTGCAGAGGAGAGAAGAAATATATGGTCGTGGAGAAGAAGCAGAAACAGATGGAGAATGAGGGACAACACAGTGAAGTCAATGACCCCCCCATGTGAGTAGGGAAGCTCTGTGAGCTCCAGTCAACACAACTCAAGAGGTTTTGATGGTAAGATAGACATTCTCTCAATTTGTGTTTATATAACCAAAGATCTTTAACTCCCTATTTCAAAGTATAATAACATTCCTACTTTGAAGAGGTGGAAAGTGACATGCATGGAGCATTGCATTTACTGTCAAACTCAATCGATATGTTGAGTAGTTTTTCTGAACTTTTTTCCTTTTTCCCTTTTGTAGCAAAAGACAACTCTTTTGAAGGAGAATGGGAGTGATGTATTCAGAAATGATAATGATATAAAAACAAAATATATCAACAGGAATATTTGAACAAAAAACAAAAATGAGTGACTGTACAGTTCTTAATTCCTATGTTGTGATGAATAAAGATTAATCTGAAAGTGAAATCAAAAGAATAATCTACAAATTAACTATTAAGTAACCATTGCAAGAAGGATTATGATTAAGGTATAACTGACTAATGAATTCTAGCCAACAAAGCAGATTTTCTTCCATTTGATAAAATTTAATCAAACAGTAAAACTAATTATTTTTGCTGTTGTTTAAGCATCATTATCCTTAGTTCATCCTGAACTGGTGCCATGGAAAATAGACTGGCTTTGGAGTCAGGGAACTCAAATTCAAATCCCCCCACATTGACTACCTAAATGACCTTAGATAAGTCATTTAGCTTCTCTGAAACTTGGTTTCCTAATCTAGAAAATAAAGACCTTGGACTAGATGACCTCTAACTTTTTGTTTGAGTCTTTTCTAATTCTTAATCTATGATCCTATGAGCCCAAGAATAGCCAAAAAAAAGGCCTTACTTTTTTGCCAATGTTCCTATTCCATTTCAAACAATTCATTGCCTAGAGAATAAAAATGTTCCATAAATTCTAACTTGGCCATTTATTACCTATGTAGCCTTGGTCAAGTGACTCCTTTTCTCTGACCTTCAGTTTCCTCATTGGTAAAATGAAGGGATTGAGTTAGATGGCCTCTACAAGTATTTCCTGTTCTGAATCTATGATTTTATTGATCAATCAATTAGCAAGCTTCTATTAAGGGCTTGTTATGTGGCAGACTCTGTGCTAAGCACTGAATATAAAAGGAAAAGGTTAAAATTTCCTTGAATTTATACAACTTACATTTTAAGTCTTATGACCCTATGATTGGAAAAGGGCAAGACAAAAGTCTAGTCCAGAAATGTTTGTCGTTAAATCTTTTTCCAAAGACACTTGCATGTTAATGTCATTAGAAAATTCAACCAATAGTACACAAGCATCCTAAAGATTCATCATTTTCAGTATAGTTGATTAGCTGTTTGACTCACCAAGCTAAAGCTGTCTCAGGAAACAAGTCACAAGGCTGACATGGGAAGATAACTCAAGCCAACCAGCAATACTAACACAGAGTATTTTTTGGAGTCTGCTTCTGAGTTGGGGAAATTAAATGTAACAGTACAAACTCAAAATAACTCAAGAGAAGTATTGACATGTGTTCTTGTAAAGGCAATGACAGAGCTGATCAAAGTGTGGCAAGTTGTTCAAAGGATAACTGATTATTTCAAAAGTTGCCTATGAAGAAACCAAGGATGTCTTTCTTTGAGAGATGTGGCACAAAGGTGTCTAAGGTAAAAGTCAGAAAAATAAATGGAAGAGACCTCTTTAGTCTGCTCAGATTTTAGCCAATAGTGATTCCCAATACTAGGATTGTAGAATACAACCAATGGATTATGACACATCAGTCATCTAGAGATAAAGAAGTTGTCTTTTATCAAGTTCCCAACTTCATGTTTGACACTAGAACACTATACAATCACTCCCCTATATGCAAATACAGAGGACCCCAGGCCCTGGCATCCTATAGTATAGTCCCTTAGCTCTGAAAATCAGCTGCCTTTGGAGAAACCAATACCACAGTAGTCAGGGACTTGCCCAGTAATATTCATTTACACATAACCATTTTTGATTGAAAAGAGTAATCACTGGTCATTTCCTTAAATAATTTTAATGTATTGTACTAAACCTTTTTCTTCTTAACATTTTGGCACATAAGGAAATTCCTTTATAGACTAACTATATATTTGAAGGGGCTAAGACTTCAACATACATTAATAAGAATAGTTTGGGAAATTGGGAAATGAAAACCACTGTTAATCAACAAAAAAACTGTAAATGTCTCAGAGGGAAAGAGACCCAAGGTGAGTAGGAGCATCAGAGAGTGATGATAAAAGATTTAATTTGCCTATAGATATCTGTATACACACACCCATATATATGCATGCATACATAAATATGTACATCTTAACACAAACATATATAAAATATCAAATGGATGGATACATGTGCATTTATCAATAAATGTCTGTTACTGTAGGTATACATTTATGAATCCATACACATAAAAACATTTTATGAAATAATATGCTCATATACATACATATATGAGTCAGTATGGTATAGTAAATAGAGAACCATCCTCAGAACCAGGAAAACCTGGGCCAGAGTCCCATCTCTGGCATATACTGACTGTTTGACACTTCACCAGTCACTTAATCTTTCAAAGAGGCAGTGAAGAGTCATAGTAGAAGTATTACATTTCAGAGTCAGAAAGACTTGGATTAAAAACATACCTCCAAGCAACTCTTTAAGACAAAGTTACAGGGGGCAGCTGGGTGGCACAGTGGATAGAGCACCGACCCTGGATTCAGGAGGACCTGAGTTCAAATCCAGTCTCAGACACTTGACACTAGCTATGTAACCCTGGTCATGTCACTTAACCCCAACTGCCTCACACAAAAAAAAGACCAAGTTACAGAGGGGATGCCAACCTGCTTTGTTAGAGGGAATTTTCTTATCCAGGGGTTCCCAATGCCAATAAAAGCATAGACTTAATCCATATCCAGGAAAATAAAATGGGAAACTACATAGAATTCCTTAGATAGATGAGAGAGATGTCTTCATATAGAGATATATAATATCTCTATTGCCTTTTATATATTTCATTTCTCTATATTGCAGTATTTCAAGGAATTCTCCCCTCTCCTTCTGTCATCCCCTCTTTCCCTCCTCCCTCCTCCTCTCTCATCTCTCCCTCTTCCTATCTCTTCCCTCCTCTCTCTCCATTTCCCTCTCCATCCCTCTCTCTTCTTCTTCTCCCTCCTTCCTCTCCTCTCTCTTTCTCTCTCTGCATATATATATATATATATATATATACACACACATATGTATGTTTGTATATATATATATTTTTATGTGTATATGTATGTGTACATATACATATATGTATAGATGTGTGTGTGTGTGTGTATATATATATATACATATATGTGCATGTGTATAGATGAGGGTAAGTTGAGATTCCTCAACCGTGAGGATCTTGCCATGAATCTCTGCCGTATGGTCACCATGACATATGAGAGAATGTGCAAAGATATAGTTTTTTTTTATTCATATGTCTAGAACTCCCCATATCTTCCTGCAATCTAGAAAGTGTCTCGCTATGTAGAGAGAAAAGCCAGGGGGGTGTTGGAGCCAAGTCAAACCAGCTCCTGAGAATCAATTGGTTTTTTTTTTCTTTGTGAGCATTTATACATCATTAGTTGGTAATGCATTTGAAAAAAGAGCTTGATCTGTTGGGGGGGGGTGGTATTTAATAGTTATTAGCTAAAAAGTGTGGAGAAAATGGTAATAATTCAGATTAAACTTAAAAGTGTGTCGTGCATACATTTTTTTAGAAATCTGATCATTAAACATTTACCAGCACACCCCTGGAAATAAGGGTTGATTCTCTAAGCTACATTTTCTAGAAGCTCATGGGTCAGGTGGCAGCTTTCAATATAGCAAATTTAATACTTCAAAGCCATTCAAGAAGATTAGTGAAGAAGACTAGAGACAAAAGAGATGGACCCAGACAAAATAAAAATAAGAAAATCATCAGACCAGCTTCCAGACCAGCCCCCATAGCCATCCATTGAAGGAAGAAATGTCTGTGGAGAAGGGACTCATCTTCACCACCAGCAAACACTGACCAACTACCACCAACAGGCAGATAGGCATAGGAACAGCAGGAGTAGCAACACCTCCCCAGACTACCAGTCTAGCTTGTAGAAGATTTCACAGCCATCTTCTGGTGAAGCAGCTCCCATGTAGGGGGCCAGCCATCTCCATCTAAACAGGCAACCAACCTAGCTGAAAGATCAAGGCACTCTAAGGAAGAGACAGGAGGGACTATGTGTCAGACAAGTTAAACCGCTACCACCATCCTGATCACCAGTTCCTCTAAGACCCTGATGAGGATAACCTAGAACCCTGAATCCAAGAGACTTGGAAATAGCAATGCTTTTAGCACATTTCCTTCAGCTGCCATTCTGGGAAACATACTATAGAGATATAGCCTAGTCATTGCTCCTGCAGGTGCTTCGACCACAACTATTAAAGACACAGAAAGAAAATTCTTGCTTCCAAAGTCCTTAGTACAGTCAAATGGCTCAACATCAGAAATTTATATGATTTCAATCAGTAAAAATAACATTAAAGGAGCATTCACATCTGTTATACCACTGCACCCTAAGGACTATGTGTCTTTTTCCATCAGACTTGCAGCGGAAACTTTCCTTATGTGCTGGCTCCCTCAGTGGAGTGGAAGACCCTAGAGAACAAGGACTGCCTTATTTTTCTTTCTGTGTTCCCAGCACTGAGCTCAGTGATTTGCACATAATAAGCACTTAATACATTATTCATTCATTTGTTCAAAATGGAGAACTGAACTTCACTGATACCAGAGCTAGTGGCAAGAATAACTCCTCTTCAACTGTGCCCTGCCAGCACTTCTAGTTGTTGTTCATCCTTCTTTTCAAAGAGGACCGATGACTTCATAGAGTGATGTCTTGTCTTGCCTGTGAATTTGATTTAAGTGAGGCAAAGTTGCACAAAATCACCAGCCTCACTCTCTCTTCCAGAGAGACGCCAAAGTCCAGTGACAAGACAAAAGTCAAAATGATTGGAAATGGCTTGGGATGCAGTGGAACCTTGGAATCTTCAATGTCTGACCAAGCTCTAAGCCTCCATAGCACCTGCCTCAACCACCTTCATGGCTGTTGGAATAAACTGTTCTCATCTGCCCATTCCATCGAGGGAAGTCTTCACTTGATTGAGGTAGACATACCCCTAATTCACCAATGCTTTTGAGGACTATGGCAGTTCCCCTCAGATGAATCTGGATCAGGTGTTGCAGCACTTCCAGTAGAAGTGGGAGTCAAAAATGTCTTCCCCTCTAGTTTCAAAGAGGAAGCAAGTAGGATCTTTGTAAGGCTTCAGCAGTTATGTGGTAAAATGCAGATCCTTTTCAAAATTGAGGATTTTATTGTCATCCTAAAGGAAAATCACTATCACCATTCTCACATTTTCTAAATTGAAGTACTGTACTAAAACGCAAGATGGGGTTCCTCAGTTGTACTCACAGCTTCCAATCCCTGGAGATCTGGGAGGTTGTGGTTTGGAAAAAGGGTTTGGTAAATACCTGTACAGCTTGATTTTTTCCTTGTTATTTTATTTGTTGCTCTGTTTAATTAAATACATTTGCTTTATATTGATTTGTCCTTGATTTGGTATACTTTAAAAAGAGAAAGAGAGCCCTCAGATGAAGACAACTCATGTACTAAGATTTGGAATAGATGTAAATGCAAATTGAGTCTTGCACCAGAATGGAGTTTGAAAGTTGCCATGTTATAGAGATGCCTAGTTGAAGAGAGACCATCATGTGTCTTTTAATAGAGAATACAAAGTTCTCTGTTCATTGCTAATCTATCTTAACCTCCACATCCTCTTCTGAACCCTTTCTTTACCTGAATTTGATTTTTTACATGTGTAGTTATGTATGAAACATTTCCATATTATTCATTTTGTATAAGAAGACTCAAAGAATAGAAAAATGAAAGAAAGTAAAAAATAGCACACTTAGTCTGTATTCAATCAATATCAGTTCTTTCTCTGGAAGGTTATAGTATGCTTCATCATTACTCCTTTGGGATTGTATGACTGACATTTAATGGAGCCATACTTCCTAGGGTCTATCCTAAGACTGCCAAAAAAAAGTTCTATTTCCTAAGAATAGGATCTGGACTGCAGGGCTATCAATATAATGGTCATTTATTACCCTAGGGGCGCAGTAAAAAATAGCAAGGGATGGATTAGCATCATGTCTTTCCTACTGCAAGTACTGAATAAATGTATTGCTCTTAAATTCAAAATAAAAACAATAGCTGGTGTTTACATGGTGCTTTAGAGTTAACAAAAAATCCAGTATCTCATTTGGACCACAAGATGGTCCTATAAGGTAGATAGTACAGATAGTATGCCTCTTTTAAACATAAAGAAACTGAGGCAAAAGGAGGTTAAACTTGCCCCAGATCACACAAGTAACCAAGCTAGAATTTTTAGTCAGGTCTTCCAAGTCCAAATCTAGTGCTCCTTTCTCTAAACAGAAGCATTGGAATCCCAAGCTTTCACTCTGATCTCAGGATGACTTTGAGCAGAATGTTTGGAGGTGGAAAGAGGAATAAGTTAATTGGAAGCATGGTCTAAGAATGCCATGTGGCCCTGGGGCTGAGTCAAAAAGCTTGGATTACAGATAGTGTAGAAACCCAGCAAAGAGAATTGAATTCAGAATTAAAGACCTGAGTTCAAACATACTTGAAACACTTACTAATTAAGTGACCACTCACAAATCACTTACCTTCTCTGAACCTCATTTTCCTTGACTGTAAAATGGGAATAATAATTGGAGTTAATTACCTTTAGATTACATGGTTATTGTGAAGATCAACTGTGATCATTTATATATATATATATATATATATATATATATAGCTTTTTGCAAACCTTAAAGCTCTGAATAGAGCAGGATACTGGAAACCAAATGTCTACTGGGAGACAAGAAATTCTTCAATATTTAGTTGTGGGGCTCATTAGCTTTGGTTTTTAATTGGATGCTGAGCCAAAGCATGCCTTGATCCTCAAGAAGTCTCCAAGAGGGCCCACCACTGAGAGCTAGTTGTACTCCTCTTGTAAAGATGGGATGTGGGGAAGAAATCTTTCCCCATAAAGAGCTACACCTACATTTGTTTTCCTTTCTGAGTTTGGAAGAACCAAATCTAGTGATAGAGTCTAGGGCTTTTCCTTGGTTTCCTTTGCTCATGCTTTCCATACACATAAAGATTCATCTAGAAATGGGGTTCTTGCAAGATACCCCCTCACCACTGGAACTCCATATTTTACTTCCACTCCCAGATGCTTGAAGCTTCACACCAACTCTGATTCCTACTTTTTGACGGAATTAGGCAGCCTTCTTCCTCCAAAGGACTGTTTCCTCCTGGTAGAAACCTGAGAAACTGCAACAATCTCTGAAAAATTAGCATACAGTTTAGTTCTTCATTTACTTGGCAAGCTTTTTCTAATCACACCAGAGTGGAGCTACGTTTTTCTATGAATTGCCAAGCTCTACATATCCTTGGAGTGCTTATCATTTTCCTAAGTCAATTCATTCAAAAGAAGAAGATCTGAACCCAGAGTAAGCCATAGGAACAATGGTTCATAAATTAGAATACTCAAGTAGCTCCATAGGCTTTAAAATGAAAAGGAGAGCCAAGTGGCAAAGTATAAGTTAAATCGTCCAAATTCTTTTACATGACAACATGTGGTGTAGCTGGCTCTCTGAATGTCCCTTTCCCTGCCCTGATGGAATATATTATTCAAGATGTTCTTTCCCCACTCTCCACATCCATTAATACTTGATGCTAGGAATTCAACATCTTTGCCCTAACTTTTAAGAAAATGTAGCATTTTTGCAGAGCTCATCATGAAGCAATAATGAACAATTTTGCAAGGGTTCTTAACCTTTTTTAGTACCATGGACCCCTTGAACAGTATGGTGTAACCCATAACCCCTGCCTCAGAATAATGTTTCTAAATGCCTAAAATAGAATATATAGGTTTAGAATGGAAATCAATTATATTGAAAGAGTTATCAAAATATTTCTTTCAAAACAAGTTCACATAGCCCAGATTAAAAAAAAACAATATATATGTTATGATGGGAAACAATCAGTTGTTAAATGAACTCTGAAGGCTAACCCTTGTAATAAAGTGGAAAGAAATGCAAGGCCAAAGAAAAGATGCAGTATAAAGTGAAAGAAAGAGACCCAGATTATTTTTGCAGGGGGAAGGGGGAAGAATACCTGGTTCAAATCCCAACTCTGTGTCTTAGCAGATATGTGACAACCATATGGAGGTGACTTCACCTCTCTTGCCCCAGTTTTCTCATCTGCTGTCCCTTAATATTTGGGGGGGGGGGGCAATGAGTGTTAAGTGACTTGCCCAGAGTCACACACCTAGTAAGTGTCAAGTGTCTGAGGCCAGATTTGAACTCAGGTCCTCCTGAATCCAGGGCCAGTGCTTTATCCACTGCACCACCAAGCTGCCCCCTGTCCCTTAATATTATGTTTGGTTTTTTTCCCTTTTGGTAAACCTTGCTTCTCTAGAATTTCTATTCCCAAAGAAAGAGCTTCCTCCATAATTTGAGGAAATTGAATCTCTCTGGCTGCTTCTTCAAATCCCCATTTGATCCCAGCACACAGCTGGATAATCCCAGCAAGGCTTCTGTAGTCATGGAGCAGTTTTAGGTAATTTAAAAATCCCTTGATTTCACACTCTGGGAATTTCCTGGTAGTTTAGAAACTCTTTGAACAATTCAAGTTCATTTCAATCCAACAAACATTTAAGTGCCTACTGTGTGCATGACACTTGGTTTTATGTATCAAAGGCATAGTAGTCATTGCCTGCATGGTTCACAGCACTGTGGTAGGTACTAGAAACAAGTCTTGAATCAGAAAAAAAAAGGAGGAAAAAGAAAAAATGAGGAGGGGGTAAACTAAAAGAGAAAGGGAGAAAAAGAAGGAATAGAAAGAGAGAAAATAGGGAAGAGAAGGATCATAGGATCATAGAGTTGAGCTGGAATGGACCTTAGAACCAAACAAAACCTCTCATTTTACAGATCAGGAAACTGGGACAGACAGATGTTATATGACTTGCCCAAGTCCTGATAAAATAGAAGAGCAGGGAATCTAGTGCTCTACCTTTGAATCCATGATTGTTTCCACTGTACCATAAAGCAGGTATAAACAAGGAGGGTAAGGGAAGGATGGAGAAAGACAGAAAATTAGAGAGAAGATACGATGATAACTCAATCAGTCTTTCTACTAGGTCTCAAAATGATATTGATAATGTAAGATTAATATTTTACCTCTTCTGATAAATGTGACTTCAATTTCAGTGAGGCAAGATGATCTTGATCTAAACAGAAATCCATTTTTAATGCTTATTCAGAATTGACTTGGATTCTATACTGTAGCTAACTGTTTAGTTTTGAGTGCTTTATTGTTTGAAAAGTGATGCACCTAAGGCTCTGCTTATCATAATGCAATCACCAACATTTCATGACCAAATGTCACTTCAGAACCTGGAATTTTACATTTGATAATTGAAATGTAGCTTCCCCATCTTAATTGTTTCACATTTGCAGTCTTGACATCTTAAAGGTTCTTGAGATTTAGTGCTTTAGGAGCCAGTGATGTGGAATATTATGAAAACAATTACTGTCATCCACAATTGCCTCTGGAATGTCTTGCTTAACACCTTCCTTCCCTTCCCAAAGTGAAAAGGTTGAAAAAGAAAAATGCCTGAGCTCTCAAAGGCTTTGACTTAAAATCTGTCCTTGGGCTCCTTAGCATTGGCCATTGTTCCAAGTGGGAGTATTAAAGAATATTCCCTACTAAATAGTTGGTAGGTCTGCCTTGGGAGCTGTGAGTTCTAATTGACTTTTAATTAATAAATGCTTAATGAAAAAGGGAAGTAGGCACCATTCCCTGAGAGAAAAGACAATTAGAATTCCAAAAGCCCACTATAGTTTCAAAGTTAAGGGAAATTAACATCTTAAAATGCAAAGGTAGAAGAAAGGAATAGTACATTATGGTTTAATGGTACTTTGTGGTCCTCCCACTGTTTAAAGCCTTAAGTGGTGATTACAGCTTTGCTAGGAGGTCAGTGTCTCAATACTGTTTTGTTAATTGTTATAAAATTTTGTTTAAAAAAAAAAAGAGATCTGGGCAAGAGTTTGGGAACTGGCAAGCAACTAATATATGGTGGTACAAATGAGCACTAGTTTTGGAGTGGACAGTGTGGTACAGATTAGAGGATCCCTAGAGTTCCTTCCAACATTAAATAAAATCCTAGATCTGTCATTTATTCCCTATGTTACCTCCCTGGGCCTCAGTTTCTTTATCTCTAAAATGAGGTAGATAATGATCTCAAAGGCCCCTTTCCAGCTCTAACTTTATAATTTAACTTCATAATCCTTGATCTATGTAGTTATAGCTATAGAGAGAACCTGTGATTCTATGGATTTATAGACTTTTTAGAGTTAGAAGGGACTTTAGAGGCCATCAAGTTTAATCCCTTAATTTTACAGATGAAGAAATTGAGGCCCAGAGAGGTAAACTGATCTGTATTAAAACACAGGATCACAGATTTAAAGCTGGACCATTGAGTCCAACCCCCTGTAACAATTGGAATAACGCCACCTGCTGGATACTTACTGTAGAAGAGTTCTGCCCATGAAGCGAAGGTCTTTGAGGGCAAGACCAGGAGTCTTTTCTTTGGCATCAGGAAGTGGCGCGGACTAGTGGGAGGAGGAAGGAAGAGACTGGCGCTCACTCTCGCGCTCTTTTCCTGAGGACTCTGATGGAGAGCGGAGCTAGAAATGTGCTCTCCCTTTAATAGATAGGAATCTAGGCCTTTTTCTCTCTCTTTACCAAATTCTTGTTTTCCTTAATAAATGCTTAAAAGCTTAACTCTTGCTAAAGCTTATAATTTATTGGCGACCACTCATTAGATATTTTAGACAGACTAGCTAGAATTTTAGCCCTTAACACCCCTAATATACATATGAATAAGTTGAGATTTGAAGTGGTTAAGTGATTTACTGAAGGTCACATATGTAGTTAAAAGCAGAAGCAATTTTTTTTTAGTGAGGCAATTGGGGTTAAGTGACTTGCCCAGGGTCACACAGCTAGTAAGTGTTAAGTGTCTGAGGCCAGATTTGAACTCAGGTACTCCTGACTCCAGGGCCAGTGCTCTATCCACTGTGCCACCTAGCTGCCCCAGAACCAGATTTTGAAGGTGCTTTGACTCGAAATCCAACCCACTTTACAGTATAGCATGTCAGAAGGCATGGAACTGAGTACCGCATCTGATACCTTCTGTACATTTATTAGCTATGAAATCACAAGGAAATGAGATGACTTAATCTTTCTGAACTTCAGTTTGTTCTGGAGGTAATAATGGAGTGAAATGGTAAAAATAGAGGTAATAATATGTGCCCTACATCATAGAGTTGTGCTGAGGAAAAGGTTTTTTTTAACCAACAAGTGCTTACTGAGTCCTGGAGATAACCCTAAGTTCTCCCAAGCCATACCCACAGACAGCAAGATCTAACAGGTCTTGACAAGCTGCAAAGATTGTGAGTAGGGGCCCAGTGATGGACTATAATCCTATTATCCATAGAGAAGCCTTGCTCAATTTGGAAAGGCACATTACATTTTGCAGCAGGATGATGAATTTATTGGTCATCCCAACTGTCTAAGACCAGCTACTAAATTATAGAGAGGTTGCAATCTGTTTCAGTTAAAGAATGAAATCTCATGTCCTTGAAGCATTATTATTTTTTCACAAAAAGTTTTATCCTATTGAACTCACTTGTACCTCTCTAACCTTCTATCTTCTCCTCACTTTACTATCAATCTCATGCATCATGTCCTGCCTTCCCAATCCATCACAAATTCTCCAAACAATCTCAACTAATCTCCTCTTTTGAGGGCATTACTCCCATGAGGATGACTGTCCCAGTTTATGAAGTGAGGCCGGACATACCCAACACAACTGTTAACTACCTTGTTAACCAAGATGTCTGAAATATACCAGAATATATTCAAAAGACAGCCTTTGTATATAAGCAGCAGAGCTACTTCAGCAGAGCTCAAGTTGGAAATTATTTTCTCTTTCAGTAGAAAAAAAAAGGAAAAAGAAATAATATTGTGTTTGCATTGTTTATTCTATTAATTCTGACCTTGAAAATGGCAAATCAACTACCATATAATCATAGCATAATCATCTGGTAATGCCTGTCCTTGAAACTAGTGAGGTAAGAATCAGTTCTCAGATCTAAAATTCCCGTGGTAATTAATCTTATACTTATGGAGCTACTTCATATAAAGCAAACATGTTTTTCTTGGTAAACAGTGACCGAAAATGTGATATTACTTTGTATTGTCTACAACTGGGTCATATATTGTATAGTATTAGCTATCCTATATATTATGTACTATCAACCTGGAAATTAATGAAATAATCAATATAGGAGAAATAAGGTCTTTAATTGGGGTAGAGGAGGTATAACTCGGAGTATTGGAAAGCAAAATGCTAGGAATACCCAAAGATGGGGACTGAAGACAGGGTTTATATTGGGTAACAGAACAAAAGGAACTATAAAACTGTCCTTGAATTAAGTATAAAAGCTATTTAACTCTAAATAGAAACTACTTAATGTAAATAGACCTTTTTACATAATAACCTAAAGTCCTAGGAGTAAGGTGGGGAATCTTTGGGAGGGGATAGTTTGTTTGGGGAAGGTTCATAAGATAATCAAGACTCTGGAACTGACAAAGATTGGTTAGCCCCAGGCAATTAATTGGCCTGGGAATGGGGAATAGGTAGGGATCAGTCAGTTACCAGTAAATTGTGGTTATCAGTACTTACAAATAAAGTACATATGTCTTGGGGGCAGCTAGGTGGTGCAGTGGATAAAGCACTGGCCTTGGATTCAGGAGGATCCGAGTTCCAATCCAGCCTCAGACACTTGACACTTACTAGCTGTGTGACCCTGGGCAAGTCACTTAACCCTCATTGCCCAGGAAAAAACAAACAAAAAAACAAAATAAAACAAAAAAACAAGTGCATATGTCTTTTACAAGTCTTTCTTAGAAGATTCTATAGTTTTCTCAGAGGTCCTAGGGTACAATTCATAAAACGAACTTAGAGAAGTCACCTAGAGTTCCTAGGGAGTATTTAACAATAATTAGGCATTAGATATTTTAAGTATCTGTGATTTCCTCAATGAGGCTACCCCCTCCACCATCACAGATCACAATCTTTCTGTGAGCTAGCCAATGTTTTCAAAGAGTAGGAAAAAAATCATTCTAATGATAACCTAGTATACAAGCTATTTTCATATTCACTGTCATGTAGTTGTTTCCAACTAAAGCTCATAACCATGCCAGAAAACATAGTATAACTATCACCTGATTATAGTTTCATGATTAAAAAAAAAAACACTTAAGGAGACCAACAATTCTGCTGCTGGTAGAAATTCCTAACAAAAGAAAAAATATAAAAACAAAATAACTAGACCTGAGATCATCAATTCTATTTCGACTTTTAGTTCAAGTCAATTTGCATGACAAGCAGTAGAATCACAGGGTTGCAATGACTCTAGTCAGCCCAGTTCCACATAGTTTCTTCTGTCAATATGAATATATGGATCACCTGGATTTTATGGAGGTGTCTTATTATCCAAAACTATTTTTTATGAAACCCTAGGTTAATAGGAGCAAATTGCCCTTCAACTGAACTCCAAACTGAACCCAGATAGCTAGCTTATAAAAGTCCCTACCTGATGACTTCTTTCCCTCAGGAGAGTTAGTCCCTACCTTATGGGGAAATCTAGGCATCTTCATCCTTGCCAAAGGCTTTTTTGGCATCCTGTAATCTTACCATGATGCTTCTGTATTTCCTCCATACTTGTTATAACCGAAATTGTTAAACTGCTTTTGCTTTGGGTTGATTTGTATCATGCTAATGAAGTTATTCTATAATCTGTGAGCAAAGAAACCTTAAAAACCATTAGAAAGAAGGGGACTCTGAGCTCCCTTCTGAGGAAGGGAATCTTCAACATGATCATTTTAAATTTCTTCTTAGGACAAAATTAAATTGGTATTATGTTTTTTCTGTCTCTCTGAAATGGTTTATTTTGTAGGACACATTATGTCTCTGATCTGGTTTTTAGTCATGTTCTCTGATCTGTTTTTGGTAAGAGGACAGGTATGGAAACAAATTGTAGAAGATATTATATTAATTTTTCTGATCATTTTGTAGGAGACAGGCTGATTAAACTGTATTTTAATTTTTGATACAGTTTTACTAAGTCTCTGGGGAGTTTTGAGGGGATACAAACTGCAATATGACAGAGTTTGGAAGAAATTTTCTAATCCCAAGTTAAATAAGAGTCTGAAATTGGGGCACCTAAACCCAAAAAAGGGAAAGCATGTGAAATAAAAGGAATAATCTTAACTTGGGGGCTTCTGTTTATTGTTGTTGACAGTCTTAAGTATAATTCCCTAGCAGCTGCACTACAGCAGATGGTACCAGAGGGCCCAAAGATGCTGCAAAGCTGAAGACCAGCTAGCTAGAGGTAGAGAACTCAACTGAGCCACCACCTAGGCATAGCAAATATACCCAGCAACAGCAGAAGCATCCAGCAGCAGAGCATCCACCAGTGTAGGTGGCAGAGAGGTAAGAACAGGAAAGGACCACCCAAATCAGGAGAAAAACAAGTCACTAAATGATTTCAAGCAAGGTCATCTACAGCTCCATCGCACTGTTGCTGGCATACATTCCTCTGAACATAATGTGCCCTGACCACGCATGTTCCCTACATATCCCCTACGTTGCATTTACCTTGGTCAAACATAATCCATGTTTGTATCCTCTCATTTTATAAAGGTGTGATAATCTATGGGATAATGTACCCCTATTTGGGAGAGGGGGAGAACTTTCTTTTCATTCATCCTTCTATACTGTTTAGTAAAATGACCTTTTTGCTCTGAATTAATGTATCTTATGCTTGACTAGTAAGTGAAACACATTGATGATAGTTCATGAGTTACATTTTAGAGTGGTTTCTGCTCTATACACATGAAGTAACTCAAACTAGGAGCAATATTCAAGGAGTCCCACAAATACAAGCACAAATTTAAATGTTCTGAGACTCCAAAAAAATTCATAGTGAATGGTTGCTGTCTGTAAATTCTACCTGGTCTGTCTAAAAAATCTGAGTGGTCGGGGCAGCTAGGTGGCGCAGTAGATAAAGCACCGGACCTGGATTCAGGAGGACCCGAGTTCAAATCCGGCCTCAGACACTTGACACTTACTAGCTGTGTGACCCTGGGCAAGTCACTTAACCACTACTGCCTTGCAAAAACAAAACAAAACAAAAAATCTGAGTGGTCTCCAATAAATTAGAAGCTTTAGCAAGAGTTTAGACTTTTAAGCATTTATTAAGGAGCATAAGAATTTGGCGAAGAGAAAGAGGCCAAGGTGCCTACATCTATTTATCTCAGGGAGCCAGCATTTCTGGCTCCACTCCCCATGAGGTCCTGATGTGAGAGAGAGAGAGAGAGAGAGAGAGAGAGAGAGAGAGAGAGAGAGAGAGAGAGAGAGAGAGAGAGAGAGAGAGAGAGAGAGAGAGAACGAGAACACGAACACGAGAGAAAGAGTCTCACCCCTTCTTCATCCCACAAGCCTCCTGTCTAAACTGGAAACATCAAACATCACTTCCTGATGCCAAGGAAGTCACCTTCCAAGCCACATGGCTTACCCTCAGACGCCTTCTCCTCATGGCAGAGCTTTCCTACAGTAACTCTCCAGCAGGTGGCATCACTCCAATTGTCACAATAGGATCATAGATTTAGAGCTTAAGTAGACCTTAGAGTCCATCAAACCCAAGTCCCTTCATTTTTATATATGAGAAAACAGAGGCAGAGAGATTAAGCAACTTTCTCTGTGTGTCACATAGCTAGTAAATTATCTAAGGATAGTTTTGAACCTGTCTTCCCAACTCTAAATCTAGTGCCCTATCAATTATGCCATTTTACCTCTTGAATCCTGGTCTAGAAAATATTATTCATTTGATAATATAGTAACTTCTTGGTTCTATATATTGTATCTATCATCACCCTCAATTATGGACCCTTATGCTACCTTCTAGCTAATTCATAAATCAGAATTCTCTCGAAACCTTTCATGAGACCCTATCAATATATTTATTTTTTTAATCAGCCAAAGTACATAGAGTTCATAGCAAAAGAATTTATTGAAAATGCATAGTAATTAAAAGAAGTGATAACAGAACCTCATCACCCCCAAATCCAAATCCCAGTTTCCTACAGATAGATACATCTTCAATGGGAAAAGTAGACATGCATGTAGGAAACATGTTGCCAGGCCATCCATATCGAGGGGAGCACATGCATATACCATTTGTTGTCAAGTTACACATGTTGAAAGATAACTCACATTTTTAATTCTGTACAGCTATCATCATCTGCTTTATGCTGAGCCTGTTCACTACCAGAGACCACATCTCTGTTCTTCCTTATAAGAAATCATGACTGTTTCTCCTTCTTGATTCTTTACTATCCATCTGTCTTCAAGGTTATGGAATACCCTCCCATTGTTCACTGGGACTGAAGTGGAATTTTAGAGTTAGTAAGCCCCTCACCTACATGTAAAGGACATAAATCTGTCAGACATCTCTTTCATTCCTTTATCGTCTACTGGAATATGCTCTGATTAGGAAGCCTTGACCCATCAGAGGAAGGCTACAATTCTTTTCTGTTGGTTCTTTCAGCATTGTACTGGGTATTAGCTGTAAGGTACTACCTTCATGACCACATGCTACTCTGATCATCATCTACTGGAAGTGGGTGGAAGGGAGGGACTATAATTTTTAAAAACTTATAGCTCTTTTATCTGATGTCTATGAACTACTTCCCTTCAGCCAGATTGTTTACAGGTTCCCAGGATGTTCTTCTATCTCTGTCAGTTCCACTCTCATCTGAGAGTTGGGTAGAAACCCATTTTAGTGCTTAGTTCTTTTCATAACTCTTGGCATAACTTAAGAGTTATGCCAAGAGTTTTACTTCCTTAAACCAAAAAATAAAATAAAATGAAGCTGTAGTGGGGAAATTGTTTTCAACCTCTCCCCTTATATTCTTTGGTTCTAGGCAATTCACAAAACCTGAACTGTTTAGAGATTTAAAAGGCTAATAATATTTGTGCAACCTCTCTCCAGCCAATAAATCTCAGGGTATTGTGCCTCCAAAGAAATTAATTCTTCAAGTAGTATCAAAGAACTGCAAACTAAGGAGGTACCCCTCTTTTGGGAAGTGGCTACATATATTATGTGATATAAATGCAATGGAATAGTATTGTGCCATAATGAATGATAAGAGATTTGGTTTCAGAGAAACCTGGAAAGAGTTGTCTGAACTGATGCAACACAGAGTGAACAGAGCAGGAGAATAATTTGTACTAAACATCATTGTAAAAAATGAATAATGTTAAAATTTTAAGAATTCCAATCAACATCCTAAACAACCTTAATTCTCTATAGCTAATAAGGAATAATACTACTCAGCTCCTTATAAATAGTCAAAGAATTAGTACGCATACATGACCAATATGTAAAATCATTTTGTCTCAATATTTATTAGAAGTTTTTTTTCTTTTTCTTTTTTAAGCAAATTAGAGGATGAAAGGGAGAAAAAATAAAGACTTGACAACTGAAAAATATAAGTTTTTTGTGAGGCAATTGGGGTTAAGTGACTTGCACAGGGTCATTCAGCTAGTAAGTGTCAAGTGTCCAAAGCCAGATCTGAACTCAGGTCCTCCTGAATCCAGGGCTGGTGCTCTATCCACTGCACCACCTAGCTGCCCTGAAAAAATATAATTTTTAAAAACACAGCCTTCATTTATAGGATTAAAAGCAAATTTATAAAATCACAAAGACCTCCTTCTTGAAAGTAAGAAACTTTCTTTCCTTTATCCTTCAAAGAAATCAGAACCAGGAGTGGGTCTTTCCTGGAAATAGTGCAGATGCTACTGGGCACAGTATTGTGAGAGCTTGGAGTATATAACAAGGAAGTCAACAGTGAGATGATCTGAGTACATGAAGGGCAGTAAGAAGACATGCAAGTGGTAGACAGAGTAAATGAGTTAAAGACTATATTGTCAAGCACAAAGTCCAAGGAGGGCCTGAGACAAAAAGCACTTTTTTCTTTTATTTTTACACTGTTAGCATCCAAATATTATTGATGTACATGAGACCCAAGGGAGTCGACAGAATTAATAACCCAGACTGTTGACCCACAAAATGACATAATAGGCAAGTCAAAAAACTAACATGGGGGGGGGGGGGGGAAATTACTTCCTATTTGTCATGCTTATTGAGTGTACCATACCTGTGATTTTAAGCTGCCATAAAGAACTTAGTCCTGCCACCTGTTCCTCCTTATTAACCACAGCTGTGAATGCTCAACTCTACTGCCTCCTGAATGGGAAACAGCTGCATACAATATTTTTGTACATATAGGACTTCTTCCTTCATAAAGCATCTTCATAAGTCACTCAGGTTATCTCCATCTCCAAGGAAAGAACATCTGTGTACAATTTGTAGTAGTCAATGAATGACTCGGTTGCTAAAGCAGTCTTAGATTATCTAGTCCATATAATTTTCCATAGCTCTTCTCAATGATCTTGGTTTATTGCTGATATGTAGAATGCATCTTATAGCATGAATAAGTTTAGTACTGACTCATTTCTATGGGAAGCAACATGGACTAGGGAAAAAGCACCAGAATTGGAGTCAGAAAGACCTAATTCAAACCCCACCTCTGATACTCACTACCTCCATGTCCAAGGGCAAGTCACTTAACCTTTCTGAGCCTCATTTTCCCATCTATAAAATGGGGATAACAATACCTGCACAATCTACCTCACAATGTCATGAAGCTCAAATGAGATAATCTATGTTTACTTCTGACAAACTTCAAAATGCTTTATAGATGTTAGTTGTAATTAGTTTCCATTTTTACTTAAAAAATGTTAATTTGCCTACATATGTCAGGACAACAAGCCCAGGTGAAATAGCTAGACCATGGAGAGAGATGAATGAAACATTCATGAAAGTTCCCTGTTCCAACTCTAACCTAACCCCCTCCTCTCAGAACTCCATGCCAATGTTGATTTGGCTCCTGCAGAGATTAACTTAGCAATAGAAGCACCTGGAATTTAAGTTAAACTAATGTTCACATTCAGTATGCCAAAGCCTGCACAGTTGGGTCCTCACTTCATTCCTTGTGGGGGGAATTTTAAGCTCTGAGCTTTCTTTCTCTAAGTTCTGACAACTCCATCTATTCCCCCAAAGCCGCTCTAACCCAGACCAGCCACAGAAAAACTTCAGTCTTGAGAGCCTCCTTCCTGAACCCTTTATGAAGATATTTCCTAAATATTCTCTGACAGGCCCCCAATGAGAAGTTTGCTATCAGATTTCTGCATGGCAGCCAGTTTTGAAATGTTTGATAGGGGACTCTGCTCTTGGCCTTTCTCCAAATGTGCAGAGCAGGGAATTGGTAACTATACATTTAAATGGCTTATTTAGCTATGTGTACATCACATTAATTGCCTCTGCCTTCAGTTGCATTCATGCTTCTTAATTTCTTCCTTAAATGGGGAACATAGATAAAAATCTATGGGCCACACTTGCCCCAGCCTGGACATCTGCAAATCATCCATGTCCATTTATGAATGCAAAAGCAAAGAATGGGCAAAAGTATAAAATTTCATAGGGTGCCAGTTCAGACCCCACCTTTCAAAGCTGCTGCTGTTGGCCATCATTTATTTACACTTTTGTACATCTGTCATTATCTTCTTCCTTTTGCTTTATGAATTGGAGTTGGCAGTTTCTGCCAAGTTCAGAATAGCACTTCAGAAGCTTGGTTAACACCTCCCAATAGAAGGCATAGCATGATTACTTTCCATGGCATTTCCTGAGTACAAGGTATTATTACAGACTCTGTCAAGGTCTTTCCTATCTCTAGCTGTTTGCTTATTGCACAATGTCATTGCTCATAAAAGAGCTAGGGACCCTATGGATATGCTCCATAAAAACCCCAGACTTTAGCTATTGGTTTTTCTATGCCAGCTTTCACAACCAATACTTGTTCAAAATGATACTAAAGATAACCCAGGAAATGTTTCATCATCCTATGACTTTCTAGTTCAATAATGTTTCATTTGTCTATTAGAGTTCTACTCTGGTAAGATATCATGATATGGAGTTCACCACTTAATGGCTACTCCCAGGTATCCATCCTCTAATGGGTTCTATTATCCTGAGAAAGCTCTGTGTATGGGATCAATGACAAACTGGCAAGTCATCTGATGAACAGGTTAGCTAAGTTCTAAGTGGTTCATTATAAGATTGACTACCCAATTATACATACATACATATAATATATGTGTGTGCTTGTGTCTGTGTGTATATCTGTATATATGTATGCTTACATATACATACGTACACACTGTAACGATTGGAATAACGCCACCTGCTGGATACTAACTGTAGAAGAGTTCTGCCCATGAAGCGAAGGTCTTTGAGGGCAAGACCAGGAGTCTTTGGTATCAGGAAGTGACGCGGACTAGTGGGAGGAGGAAGGAGGAGACGGAGGCGCTTTTTCCTTTGGACTCTGGTGGAGAGCGGAGCTAGAAATGTGCTCTCCCTTTAATAGATAGGAATCTAGGCCTTTTTCTCTCTCTTTACCAAATTCTTATTCTCCTTAATAAATGCTTAAAAGTTTAACTCTTGCTAAAGCTTATAATTTATTGGCGACCACTCATTAGATATTTTAGACAGTTTAGCTAGAATTTTAGCCCTTAACAACACACACATATAACCAGAACAACTCACAAAGACTATCCACTGAGAAAAGAATGTGTCATCATTCTGTTCAGTAAAGAACAAATCCACAGTGATAAAATTATAAATGCTTGAAATAGTGAAATTAATTTCCACACATTTTATTTTGGGTTAGTCATTTTAGTGTATTAAATTTGTATCTTCCTGATTGTCCAACACATTGTCACATGAATAAGTACAGAATATCAAGGTTGTTTTTGGTTTGAACCTTCCTTTATCCCTAACAATCAGTGGAAAAAACTTGGGCACTACCACTTGTAAGTCACAAATGGACTTCAAGTAAACAATTCTAGATTTGTGTCTTCAGGGCTCTGATTTCATCTTGTCATTGAATAAAAAGGTTTTATTTTCTGAAACTTAGACAATGACTCTGGCTTTGGAATGCCCTGAAGTTCATTATTAGCAAGTTCTGGCTTATTAAGATCATACCTGGAGTATCATGTTCACTACACAACACTAGATTTTAAGAACATTGACAAACTGAGACCTGTACAGAGAGAAGTGACCAGAATGGAAAAGACATTTGAAACTATGACACGGAAATATCATTACAAGTAACTAGGGATATTTAACCAGAAAAAAGCATCCAGATGGAGGACCTGAGAATGGTCTTTAAATATCTGAAAAAGTATGCTATGGAAGAGACACTATACTGGACTCAAAGATTATAGGTGCACACATGTGCGCGCGTACACACACACACACACACACACACACACACACACACACACACACACTGGCTAAACTCCAGTATGGTCAAAAAACTCTCACTACAGAATGTATAGTCAGTACTGTAAGAAGTTATATGGCTTTCTGAAATACTAGAACCTGTACTGGCCATAGGAAAAAGCTGACTCAAAAGATTTAAGGTGGATTAGAAAAAAAAATTGCTCTTTGGATCTGAGGAATTGACCAGGAATCACAAAATTACATTTTTTTATTGAAGGCATCCTTGGAGGCCATGTAGTCTAACCCATGTCTTAAAGTAATGCATTCAACAATATATCCAATGAGTAATGATTCAGTCTCTCTTTGAAGACTTCCAATGAAAGGGAATCCACCATATAATGAGGCTGTTCAGTTCCCCTTATTGACACTTTTACTTGACGGGAGGTTTTTCATGTTATCAGGTCTAAATTTGCCTCTTTGCAACTTTTACCCATTGATTTTGATTCTACTCTCTGAGGTCAAACCAAACAAGTCTAATGTCTCTTTTACATGACAGATCTCCAAAACTTTTTTTTGGGGGGGGGGGGCGGGGAGGGGCAGGGCAAAGAGGGTCACACAGCTAGTAAGTGGCAAGTGCCTGAGGTTGGATTTGAACTCAGGTCTTCCTAAATCCAGGACCAGTGCTTTATTTACTGCACCACATAGCTGCCCCCCAAAACTTTTTACATAGCTAACATACCCCTCTCCTTGAATCTTCTCTTCTCCAGGCTGAATATTCCTTATACCTTCAACCAGTCTTCATATGGAAGTGACTTTGACAAAGGTTACCCTTCTGTAAATACACATGGAAAAGCAATTAAATTTGTCTGATTGTCTCCAAAGAGCAGAACTAGGAGAAAAAAGTGCAAATTGTAGACAGGCAGATTTCAGCTCAATACAAAGGGAAATAAATGTGCTAAGAGCTAGGGCTGTTCAATTTTAAAATGGCTGCCTTGGGAAGTATTGGGCTCTCTATCATTTTGAAGTTTTCATTTGAGACTATAGGACCATTTTTCAGGAGTCCAGAAAGGCTAACTTTCCAAATACAGGTTGACTTCTAAGGTCCCTTCCAACTTTATGATTCTATTACAATTCTGTTTTACCCCAGAGGGCAGAAATTAGACATGGTGGGTGAAAATTAAAGAGGAATAGATTTCAGTTCAATATAAGGAAAAATTTCCCAGTAATTAAGGATCTGCAAAACGGAAAGGGTATTATGTTCACCATCACAGAAGATCATCAATCAAATGCTGTTTAACAGCTCTTAGAAATGTAGTAAAGGGGATTTCTGTTTCAGGTCAGAGTTATTAGTTGGTTTCTGAGGGTTCTTCCAATTCAGAGTCTATGACAGATGCTATATTGATTCACATCATTCCTATTTTCCCTGTTCATTTAGGCTTAGCTGAAAACCCCTCTTTGTTGACTCATGAAAAAGGTCTGATGATACTGATTATTTTTGCCACTATCTTTTTATTGAAAATTTATGACAATAGCCCTTGTCAGTAGTAAAGGTCAGTTCAGAGAGAAAATTCCATAAGTAGCATCAATAAACTGCATTAGCCTGACAAACCAGCTGATCAGTACTGGGGTTTGAATTACAATGTGCTAGAAGTGACTTATACAAGGGACTCACAAGGCTTGAGATGTTTATTGAAGGATACACAGGATCTGGTGGAAATCAGCAATTCTATAGTTTATTCACATTCATCCTGCAGCAGCAGGCACCATTTAGCATTGCCAATCCTGAACCTCAGCTTACTGAACTCTGAAGTATGTTGCAGATTACCCAGGCCCCAACGAATGATGAAAACCTCAACATTGAGCCAGTCAACAGTTTCTCCCATTGTAGATTTCAATAGAAAAACATTGGCAATGACCTCATGACATCTGTTCAAATGGCTTTTTGCAAGTTATTTTAGGAGTAGGCAGAGGTTGAAAGAAATTTCTGCCATGCCAGACATATTATCTCTGAGAGGGAGCTTTAGGATCTAAAATAAGTAAATTCCTTGTAAACAGAAACTTAAACAGAAAAACAAAACTTATGGCATGAGGGATGTGATAACCTTGTCTGGAAGCTGGAGGACCTAAGAATGAAAAACATTAGACTGTGGGCTTAAGATTGACTACTACTCTCTTCTACATAAACCTTTCAGGGCATGGTATAAACTAAAGGAAGAGTGCCAGGAACATGGACAAGAAGTTGTGTTTGAGTGCATGGAAACTCCTCTTAGTCCTGCAGGGGCAATATTGAAGATACCTGTCCTTTCCTAGGACAGCATCTGGAATTTCAAACACAAAGGACAAATATACTGCAATCAGATGTTTCATTTTTAAATTAGGTCAATTCTAATGAAATGAGGGGAAATGATAAAAAATTCATTCTGAATAAGTCCAAAATACATAGAACATTAATGAAAAGCCACCCCAGCATCTTTGTCAAGAAAATCTCAAATGTGATGACAAACTGGACACAACTGAAAAATGACTGAACAACAAGAAAATCTAAAAAAATAGATGCAAGAGTTTTAGAAATACTATCACAAGGGGACAGCTAGGTAGTGCTGTGGATAGAGCACCAGCTCTGAAGTCAGGAGTACCTGAGTTCAAATCAGGCCTCAGACACTTAACACTTACTAGCTGTGTGACCCTGGGCAAGTCACTTAACCCCAATTGCCTCACTTAAAAAAAAAAAAAAGAAATACTATCACAAAACATTCTTTTCAGGAAAAAAGTATTCTTCAATGATTATAGAGGTCACAGCTCATGTTAAGAATGTACCAATACAATAAAATGAAAAAAAAAAGCTACCTAAATTAATGCATTGGTTTGGTGCTGCACCAATACAGGGACACTTCATAGGCCTGGATAAAATAGAAATAAAATTCATTGTGAAGAATCAAATATCTAGAATTTCAAGAAAAATAATGAAGAAAAAATCCAAATAAAAGGGACACAACATTACCAGACTTCAAACTATATTTTAAAGCAATAACTATCAAAGTTATTTGATATTGATCTAAAATGTTCAAATATCAGTATATTCTTGTTGTGTTACCTATGTTGATATTGACCATTTTGCCACAATAAAGATCAAATAATATTTAAAATAGAAAAATAAATGGATAGAACAAATTAGATAAGCAAGAAACAGGACCAATCAAAATAGTAGTTCATTGATGAACTTTAAAAGGCAAGAAAGACTTCAACAAAAACTATTACAAAAAAAATACGAGAGCAGTTTGGCAGAAATGTGGCTTAGACCAACAAATTATACTGTATTTCAAACACTCAAAATAGATAAGTGACCTGAATATATAAGATCACACCATTTTTTAAAATCAAATGAATGAGATCCCTTACTTTTCACACTTACAGAAAAATGTCTTAACTAAACAAGGGAAAAAAGAGACAAGAACCATTCCCAAACAGATAAGTGATCAAACGACATGATCTAATAGTTTTCACAAGAACTACAAACTATAAATGACCACATGAAAACATGCCCAAATCATTATTAGTAAGAGAAATGGTATTTTTTTTTCAGGCAATGGGGGTTAAGTGACTTGCCTGGTGTCACACAGCTAGTAAGTGTCAAGTGTCTGAGGCTGGATTTGAATTCAGGTACTCCTGAATCCAGGGCCGGTGCTTTATCCACTGCGCCACCTAGCTGCCCCCGAGAAATGGTATTCTTTAAAAAAGCAAAATAATAAGAATCAGTGTTGGAGAAGTTGTGAGGAGACAAGCACAGTTATAAACAGCTGATAGAACTGTGAAAGGACCCAACTATTTTTCATATCAATGTGGAAATATTCAATAAAAGTGACTAAAATGCCCCTATACTTTGACCCAGGAATCTCACTACCAGGCATATACCTCAAGGAAACAGAAGACATACATCTTATATATACATATACACACTATGTATATGTATTTCTGTGTATATATATTTTTGTTGTATTGTTATAAACATATATACACACACACATATGTATTGAAATATACAGGCAGATAGTTGACTCAGTGGATAGAGCACTAGTCCTCAAATCACGAAAACCTGAGTTCAAATATGAGCTCAGATGCTCACTAGTTTTACTGTGCGATCCTGTGCCAATCACTTAATCTCTGTTTACCCAATGCCCTGGAAAAGGAAACAGCAAACCACTCTAATATCTTTCCCAAGAAAACCCCATACATGGTCAGGAAGAGTCAGACATGACTGAAAAATAATAGTTTATATACACACAACATACACACACACATATATATGTGTGTGTGTATATATATATATACATATATATATTTGTATACATATATACACACGTACACAAATAATCATAGTATCCTCTTTGTGGTAACACAGATCTGCTCATCAGTTGGGAAAAGGCTGAAATCGTTCAGTAAGAAATAATAAAAGCCAGAGAAACATGAAAAATGTGTATGAAATGATGGAGAGTGAAATAAGCAGAACCAAAAGAATCAGCTACACAATGACAACAATACCAATAAAAAATAACAGTAAAAGGAATTTGAAATCTGGGTAATTGAAAAACCAATGAAAATTCTGGAAAAACAAGAAAAGCCATCTCCCTGTTCCTCTCCAGCTTACCTACCCTCCCCAGTACCCTACCCCAACAGAGAAGCAGAGGCCCAGGATGGTAGAATATTGCAAACATTCTCAGATTCAATCACTATATTGGATGTTTTTGCCTAATAGTATTTCTTTGTCATAACAGGTAGGCTCATAGGGTAGGGAGGGTGGAATAAAATGGCCAGGATATAAAAACAAAGGACATCAATTAAGTCTTTTCCTAAAAAGGAATTAAAGCATTAGTTGTAAGACTTCACATTCATTGCATTAGAGGCCATGCAACTCCACGCCTTCTCAGTGCACTGAAAGAATTGTAATATAACTGGTTAGTGCTGAAGATGGTCAAACAAAGCAATTTCCATTGAAGTTGAAATATGCCTCATGTCCCAAGTATTGGGACAACAGAAACACATTAAGGAAGCTGTCTGAAAAGATGACCAAGGGGATGAAAAATGTGCTAGGGAAGGCTAAGATTTAGGCAGGTTCAGGAAGAATGAAAAAAACATGGTTGCCTTTATTTTTTTTTTTACTTTAAAACATACCACAGAACATTTTTTAC
This sequence comes from Dromiciops gliroides, assembly GCF_019393635.1. NCBI lineage: Eukaryota > Metazoa > Chordata > Mammalia > Microbiotheria > Microbiotheriidae > Dromiciops > Dromiciops gliroides. The sequence goes on from NC_057862.1 coordinate 68,120,644, forward strand.
CATCCAATTTTAATGTAATTAGAATAAAGCATTTTTAAATCAAAAAGCATTTTTAGAAATTAACTGAGAAAATGTATTTGGGTTATATGTATGACAGGTGAAATCTGAAATAACTTAGGAAACAATGGTTCAAGCTTCCAAGCACATCAATTTATTAAGTAATTTATTATTATTTATTCACACATGCAAATTAATCACTTGAATGTTAAGGATCCTCTTGACTTATATTTATGTGTGCCTTACTCCACTCCCAATTTCAACACTTCTAGAAGTGGAATCCCAACTGCTTTACTTCAATAGTGAGAGTGTGAAGAGAGTGCTAGACTAGGAGTTAGACAGACCTTAGCTCAAATCCCTTTTCTGACACTAGTTCTGTGGCCCTAGGCAAGTCACTTAATCACTCTGAATCTCAGCTTCTTCAATGGTAATATTTGTAATACCTTTCTCACATGGTTGTTGTGAGACTCAAATGAGAGTATATGTATGAATATAGATATATGTAGATATACACATACAAATATATATAACCATTTTTTGAAATCAAAAACATTTTTTTAAATTAGCTGAGAAAATATATTTGGGTTATGTGTATGGGTATGTGTGTGTGTGTGTGTGTGTGTGTGTGACCTTTAAAACACTATATCCAATGGATAAAGCACTGGCTCTGGATTCAGGAGTACCAGAGTTCAAATCCAGCCTCAGCCACTTGACACTTACTAGCTGTGTGACCCTGGGCAAGTCACTTAACCCCAATTGCCCTGCAAAAACAAACAAAAAAACACTATATCAAGGTCTGCTATTATTAATACTGGGGGAGGGGGGAATGGGTGCTAGAGACGATCAGGAAAGGACATATAGGGAACTGAACCCTTGTAAAAGGAAACAATTCAAACTATTATCTTCCCCCATCCAGGTATCCCTGCTAGAGTGGTACAATAGATAGAATGCTGGACCTGGAGTCAGAAAGACCTGAGTTCAAATTTGGCCTCAGATATTTTCCAGCTATAAAATGAGATGATATTTGTAATGTGCTTTGCAAACTTTAAAGTGCTATATAACTGCTAGCTACTGTTATTATTATTATTATTATTATTATTATTATTATTATTATTATTATTATTATTGTCATCCCCCAAAGTGAGCCATAATGATAGCTCTTTTCTCTCCACAAATGGTTGGGATTTCTCCATTGAAACTACACTTCCTCACAATGAGTTACAATACAAATATGTTTCAGAAGCTAATTTCTGCTATCATCATTGCCCTGATATCATCTGAACACTCAGTGTCCAGATAACAGCACAAGGTCTTAGTTTACTCATTTCTCTAATGATTCTTTAGCACTGTCTTTCACTAGCAATGGTCTGTGGTGAAATTAGGAAAAGCCCCCTTCTGTTCTACTGGTGCCATCCAGGAGCCCTGATAGCCTCTTCTTGGCATTCATAACTGTCATAAACTGTACAGACTGCACTGCAGATCACCAGGCAAAAAGAATCTGATTTTCATCCTCCTTAAGTGAGACAAAATGGGAGAAATGAACAAGATAAACAAGGTCATTTCCCTTGGATGCTTCTGTTATTTAGATTGCATTTTGCCCACACAGAAACTGATATCTGATGTGTGATTTTGTTTTGTTTCCTTGAATAGTTAATGTGAAGTACAGCAGTAAATTGATTATTTTTAGAGTCAGGGAAAGTGTGTAGTCAATAGAAACAAGTGATAAGGGAAAGTTGAGGAGGGGGTAGGATGAAGTACAGAAAGAAAAAAGCACCTTTTAGAGGAAGAATAAGTATAAGATAAATCATTTGAAATAACATCAGCAGCTCCTAGCCAAGCTACCAAATATGCAATTTGTTATGGAAAGTGATCTTTTCTGGCATTAGCATCACTGTGACAACCTGCTAAAATGGTATCCTCCCCTCCACTCATCTTCCAGTACTAGTGACACAATGTCTCCAATAAGTGAAGAGGTTTTTGTGGGGTAAGAATACAGGTTCTTGGGGCAGCTAGGTTGCTCAGTGGATAGAGCACCGGCCCTGGAGTCAGGAGTACCTGAGTTCAAATCCGGCCTCAGACACTTCACACTTACTAGCTGTGTGACCCTGGGCAAGTCACTTGACTCCAATTGCCTCACTAAAAAAATAAAAAAATAATTAAAAAAAAGAATACATGTTCTTGTTTATCATAATGAGGATTAAAGGAGATCATATTATGAAAAAGAAAGATGATCAAAATAACAATCACAAGAACAATAATAATAGTTGGTATTTATGTAGTACATTAAGGGTTTTAAAGTGCTTTGTTGTAACACGAACCCTAAGATGTAAGAAGTGCAAGAAATTTTTCCCTCATTTTATGGATGATGAAACTGAGACTCAATAGGTTAAATGATGTGTCCATGATCACAAAGATGGATAGACAGACAGATAGCCGAGTCTAGTAATTATCTGGCTTCAGAGTACCTAACCTCTTACAATAGAAGCCCCCAAATAGACACTCACTCACATCATCATTTACTTTATGACTATTTTCAAAATTCCATTAATACATATATTTTGTATATGGCTCCCCTGAATCCTGAGTCTGGATTTCTTTTGGGGTCTTTAAGGGTCATCTAGTCAATCTGTAAATAAATAAGTCTTTATTTAGTACCTACAACATACAAGATACTGTGCCCAGTCACACACATTTTTTGCTTATAACTGTTTCTAAGCCTGAATTTCTTTTTAATATGACATCTTTATGCATGGCCAATGAAGATGCATCTGTCTACAAGTTTCTACTTCAGGCAGAAAAGATCTAGACATTTGAGAGAGAAAAGAAAAAGGAATGTGTCTAAAAGGCTAACAAGAGAAATATTCCCATTGGTGTAAACTGAGTAGAGAGATTTTGTTCAAGCAAAAGAGGATATCTCAGTGCCAGTCACTGTGCTAAGTGCTTGAGACACATAGGTAAAAAGTGAAAGGAGTTCCTGCCCTCAAAAGAGTTTATATTTGGGGCAGAGTCAAGATAACAGAGCAAAGGCAGTAACCTTTCTGAGCTCCCCACACAATCACCCCCAAAAAAACTCCAAATAATGCTATAAGACAATTCCTGGGGGAGCAAAACCCACAAAAGGACAGGGTGAGAGATTATTTTCCAGCTAGACAACTTAGAAGGTCGGCAGGAAAGGTCTGTTGTATTGGGGTGGAAGTGGAGCCCAGCCCCGTGGTTGTGCTGACACAGATCCAGCCCCATTCTAGCCATGCTAGAGAAAGAGACCTCCTAAGGCTCTTAATTGGCTGTAGCACCAGCATCTTCTGGAACTAAGCTCATGGTCTTATGAGAGAGCAGAGTGGTTGGCCCAGGGTCTCTGCTGGCACTGGGGTGGAACTCAGGTTGTCTTACCCATGCTGGGAATCATGAAGCAGTCTTGAGTGGCAGCCCAGGTTGGGGAAGGGTACAGGCTCACCTGAGCTAGCAACCACAGTGAAACAATTTTGTTCCCCAGTTAAAGAGCAAGTAGGCCTAGGGTTATTTACAGAGCAGAGAATAGGCTAGGCTAGTGGAAAACCTGTCTCTCCTTAAATCGTATCACCTGGGACCCCCTAAAGCTTGGGACAGGGTGTATTGGAAGCAGTGCCCCACTTTAAGAAGCAGTTAAAAGTCAACTAATAGGCTGGCCAAATGAGCAGACAGAAAAAGATGCAGAGTATAGAAAGATTCTTTGATGACAAGGAAGATCAAAATACACCCTCAGAAGAAGAAAGTAAAATCAAAGCTCCTACATCCAAAGCTTCCAAGAAAAATATGAATTGGTCTCAGACCATAGAAGCACTCAAAAAGGTCTTTGAAGATAATGTAAGAGAAGTACAGGAAAAATTAGAGTGATGCAGGAAAGTCTTGAAAAAAGTCAATAGCTTGAAAAGCCAAATGGAAAAGCTCGCTGAAGAAAATCATTGCTTGAGAATTAGGATTGAGCAAAAGGAAGCTAATGACTTTATGAGAAACCAAAACACAATAAAGCAAATCCATATGAATGAAAAAAAAAGAGGGCAATGTGAAATATCTCCTTGGAAAAACAGCTGACCTGGAAAATAGATCCAGGAGAGATCATTTGAAAATTTTTTGACTACCTGAAAACCATGATCGAAAAAAGAGCTTAGACATCATCTTCCAAGAGATTGTCAGGGGCAATTGCCCTGATATTCCAGAAGCAGAAGGTAAAATAGAAATTGAAAGAATCTATTGATAACCTCCTGAAAGAGATCCCAAAATGAAAATTTCCAGGAATATTATAGCCAAATTCCAGATCTCCCAGGTCAAGGAGAAAATATTGCAAGCAGCCTGAAAGAAACAATTCAAGTACTGTGGAGCTACATTCAGGATAACACAAGATCTGGCAGCTTCCACATTAAAGGTTTAGAGGGCATGGAATATAATTTTCCAGAGGGCAAAGGAATTGGGATTACAATTTAAAATCACATACCCAGCAAAACTTGTATAATCTTTCAGGGGAAAAAATGGGACTTCAATGAAAAGGAGGACTTTCAGGTATTCATAATGAAAAGACCTGAAATAGACAGAAATCTGACTTTCAAATACAAGATCCTAGAGAAGAATAAAAAGGTGAACAGGGAAAAGAAATCATGAGAGAGGTTAAAAGGTTAAACTATTTACATTCTGGCATGGGATGATACTTCTAATTCATAAGAACATTCTCAGTATTAGGGCAGCTGAAAGGAATAAATTTAGACAGAGTGTACAGGGGGAATTGATTATGATGGGATAATATCTGTAAAACATTTATTTTTTTGTTTTTCATTTTTTTGTGGGGCAGCCTACACAAATGTAGACTTCTATAGGATTGACTAGACAAGACAAAGGAGATTCAGAAATAATAAAACTCAATAGTACAGTTTTTGGTGAAGTAGAAGACATAAATTCCCTACTTAGCAAAATCCCTGGAAAAACTAAAAAACAATCTGGCAGAAATTAACCTTAACACCACATTCACAATTCATTCTAAAGTCATTAAAATTAGAAGAGAAATATACCATATAATTCTCACAGCTATGTAGATGTATTTTTAACCAAACAAGAGACAGGGGAAATTATAAGATATTGAAAAAAAATGAAACTTTCTACAGAGACATTTATATATATATAATCAGATTATATTATATATATATATATCAGATAAGAAGGGAAATGGTCAAGTGGGGGAAAAACAATTGTGTGCCAGACCCATATTGTTATTGTTATTATTATTATTATTATTATTATTATTATTATTATTATTATTATTATTATAACATATGTAAGACTAATAGCCATTCCTCAAAGGATAGCAATTGTCAAAGAAGAGCTACAAATATTCACAACAACATGAAAAAAAAATGATCCAAATCAAATTTCAAGAGAAATTCGAATCAAAACAAGCCTGACATTTTACCTCACACACTCAAAATTGGCAAAAATAGCAACAATGTTAGAGGGGTTGTGGAAGAATATACTATGAAATAGCAATTTGGAGAGCAATTTGGCATTATATAAAGTTACTAAAATGTCCGTGCTCTACGAACTAAAGGCTGTTACTGAGCTTATACTCTAAAGAAGCCATTGTTAATGGGGGGGTGGGGTCCCCATATACTCCAAAATATTTATAGCAGTACATTTTAATAGGATTTTTCCAGTTACATGTAAATATACTTTTTAACATTCATCTAAAATTTTTGAGTCCCATATTATCTCCCTCCTTTTTTTGCCACCCCCTCCCTAGGATGGTTAGAAATCATGTAAAACATTTCCATATTAGTCATGTTATAAAAGAAGCAGGCCAAAAGAAAAGAACCACAAAAAAGTGATGCTAAAGATGATAGAGAAGCAATTTTTTACTGAATGGAGGGGTAATCTAGTTGGTCCTGTGCTTTAGGAAAAATATTTTGGATGGATGAAGGATCTGTGGCAGGCCAACCCACAAGCAGGCTATTGCAATAACTGAGGCATGAAGACATTAGACCCCACATTACAATGGTTACAGCATCAGAGGAGAGAAGGTGACATACTTATTGACTGATAAGTATGATAAGTTGGACTGTATAAATATATAAGATGTAAATGAAATGAACAAAAAATGAAATAAAATGTATTAATTTGTCTTTCCTCGATTATTATGCAATTTACTACAAGAGGAAAGTGATAGAAATCCTAAAAATTAAAAAGACTTTATTTAAAAGAATTTTTATTTATTATTTTCTCTCTCTTTATTCAAACTTCTTATTCAAAAGAAAATAAAATAATTTAGAATGGACACAAGTTTGTTGAATTGAATCTTTTATATATCATCCTTTTACTCTTCATATGGCTGAATGTGTTTCTTGATGATTAAAGTTCATAATATATTTTTAAATTCATGAAACTTTTTTCTAGAAATCTCAAGGGGAGGGGGAGAAAGCCTCAAGAGAGTCATCACGACATGTGTGCGTGCGTGCATGTGTGTGTGTGTGTGTGTGTGTGTGTGTGTGTGTGTGCGTGCGCACGTGCGCTTGCAATAAACTGGGAGAAAAAGTTAGTATGCATTGTCTGAGAAATGACTATAAATTCTCACTCTCCAAATGTGGAACTCCTATAAGATTTATACTTCCTGTTCTTTTCTCTCTATAATCTCAGCTTTAGAGATGGTAACCATTGCCATCATCTCTACTGTAGCTATATCTGACATCTTTTATCTCAGGGTCTCTCTCAAATACTCAAATGCCCATTGGAGGACATCTTCATTGGATGGGACCATTGGCTCAAGTTCATTGTGTATTAAACTAAACTTATCTTCCCCTTCCCCCAAAGCTGTCTCAAGATCTCCCTTTGGAACCCTTTACCACCACCACTTCCCCCCCCCCCAAAAAAAAATAAAAATCTCAATGGTATCTTTTACTCCTCCCTTAAAGGTTCCCTATCTGCTGCCCATCTCTGTCTCCCTTCATCTTTCCTAAACCTGGAAATTTAATTTTTCTAAAATATTATTTCCCTAGTGCCACTTCCCTGTGGCTACTTCTACTTTCTATTCATCCTTTACCTGGATCTTTTTTTTAAGCCAACAAACTTCAAACTGTCTAAACTCCAGACCTCTGTTTCCATTTTCCCAAAGTTTCCCAACACTTTATCTAGCTCTTAGAAGGGCTTTAAGACCCATTTAAGACCCATTTAAGACCCATTTCAAATCCTTCCTCCAGTCCATTTCAACTCCCTTCTCAGAACTCATAGAAAAAGTTTGGAATCATGGAATATTAAAAGTGGCTCTTGGGAAGCAATTTAGAATTATATAAATTTACTAAAATGTCCATGCTCTATGAACTTATACTGAGCTTATACTCCAAAGAAGCCATTGTTAATGGGAAGGGGGGGGGAAGACCAGTGGCAGTGGCAGTGGTGCGGTGGATAAAGCACAGGCCCTGGATTCAGGAGGACCTGAGTTCAAATCTGACCTCAGACACTTGACACTTACTAGCTGTGTAACCCTGGGCAAGTCACTTAACCCTCATTGCCCTGTCCCCCCAAAAAAGTGGCTCTTAAGGCACTCCAGATGAGGAAACTAAGGTCCAAAGAAAGCACTTGCTCAAGGTCACAAAGCTAATCACTGACAAAATTAGGCCTATAGATAATCGTAAAATTCAGATGGGTTTTAAGGTGTAGATTATCTCATTTGATCTTCACAACTCTGTGAAGTAAATACTATAATCATATCATTTCCTAAATGGGGAAACCAAAGATAAGAGGTTAAGTGACTGCCCAAGGCCACACAGTTAACAAATGCCTAAGACAGGATCTGAACAGGAGTTCAGACTGACTCTCCCCAACTTTATGTACCTTTTCCACTGCTAACTATTTCCATTGCCATTTACTGCCAATCATCCAGCAGCTTTCCTCTGATAAGTTCTGGCTCTCCCTTCCCACTTTTCTTCACTTGTGCCCTCCTTTTTAGAAGTGGTATCCTTTGAATTGTACTCACCCACAGAAGAGGATCACCATGGTCTTCTTGGGATAAGTAAAGAGCATTTCCAAGTGCAGCTGAGAACTGCTATGTCAGGGATGCTGTCAGGAGTTGTCTTCCTTATGTAGAAACTGCCAGTGGAAGGGAAGCAAGGTGTGGTAACCTGGGCAATTGCTGCCCATCAAGAACTGGTCACACACTCAGTCTTGCTTCTGTGCTCAACATCATGTTCATTCTGGCACCTTTGTTCAGAAGGTCTTCATATAGGAAATGTGAACAGGAAGGGCTGTGCTTCTCCCCTTCCCACCTTGATGGCTGGACTTCAGAGTAGTCCTGACAATAATTGCTCAGTTGCTAAACATGGAAGGCTCCTAGGAGATGGGTTCTCAGTCGCCAGACTTTGTCAAACTCTGAAGCTGCTGACACTGCTGCTAGTCTTTCTTGAGGGGTCCAGGTTTGGGTTCCCTACCCTTCTTTCTTTGAAAAAATTGCTTGACCTGTGACATCTTGATTGGAATCTCCACCACCTTGAGAGGGAAAAGGAACCCTCTCTGCTTCTCATTATTTGGGGGTGGCTCCTGGGGAGGAGAACTAGCTTGGGAGCCCCTTTGGTTCTCTCCCATTCCTTGTTCCACAGATGACCCAGTCTGGACTGATCCCAGTGATTCTTTTGGCTGAAGCTATAGATGTCCAGTACTTAAAGGAAAGGAAATCTTCACCCCCATAACTAGCTCAGCACTGACTCCTGAGTTTTGTTCTGGGATCTGCTCAAGATATATGAGAGCTAACCCTGGAGCTTGCCCCTGGTGTTCCAGGTAGGGCCTCAAGTTTGCCTTTGGGTGGCCTAGCCCAAGTCCCTAAACCTGACTGAAATGGCCTAGGCTGGGACCCCAAATGACTGAAAATAGGCCATCAAACCTGCCTGAGATGGTCCTTTTCTGGTCTCTCCATGTACCTGAATGGGCCTAGAGAAGGCCCCCAAACCCACCTCCGATGATTTCTTCTTGGCTTCCAAATCAACCTGAGACGAGCCTGGCCTAGCTGCCGTGAGTTAGACCAACCTGAGTGTTACAAGCGCTGTAGCTGGGTCCTGACTGCATCAAGGTCTCAGTAGTTGGATCCCCTAGCGTTGATTCCTAAATCTTCAAAAGTACAGCCATTCCAAGGGTAGAAGGGGAATGGAACAGACCTCGAACAGTGAGAAAAATCTGAGAAGCTGGGTCTTATCCCATCCACAAGAGTCCATCAGCTGCCCTTATCCACCCTCAGTCATTTAAAGTTAAAACCTCTCACCTGAGGCTCTCCTCTGTAGATCACTTAATCCTTCTCTCTCCCCTACCTTTCCCCCCTCCCCCACCTTTGATCAGTAACATCTTCGTGAAGACATTAACACTTGAACCTTACTTTCACGTGGATATCACCTTTCTCTTCCTCTCCCCCTGCCTGATATCTAAGAAAGCAGGACATATAGAGGTGAATTTGAACAATATGGTAGGGCCTAGATTATGGTAGTGATGATTTAAAAAACACACACCCCCTCATTCATGACACAAAGCCATCTAAGTGTATGGGGGGGGGGCTTCCTTTAGGACCCAGTTAGACTATGATCACAGTGCCCCATAGTGAAATCCCTGCACCTGGGAAACTTCTTTTTTATGCAATATAAGTGGGAAAACATAGCCTGCTTCCTAATACCTTACTTTATCCTGTGTCCCCTTCTCACACTACTACTTCCTTCTATATTTCATCTCTACATTGCTCCTTGTTTTAGAGGAATTCTAATTGTATCTTTTTTTTTGGTGTGGGGGAATGGGGGTTAAGTGACTTGCCCAAGGTCACACAGCTAGTAAGGATCAAGTGTCTGAGGCCACATTTGAACTCAGGTACTCCTGAATCCAAGGCCAGTGCTCTATCCACTGCACCACCTAGCTGCCCCCTCTAATTGTATCTTAATCTCTTCTTTAGTCTTCCACTTGGGGAGCAATAGATGTGAAAGAGGGGAGTATTTCAATAGCTTTTCCAGACCTGTCCCTGGTTCTTGGCTACTCCCTATCACCTATAACAAAATAACTTTTTTTTCAGAAATTGCTCCAAGCTAAGCTATTATACCCTGCCCTGGAAGGAATTAGTTAATAATAACTAATAATAATTAATAATAATAATAAGTTAACCGTACAAGTTTATGCCTCCAAGAATTAAAAGTTAGGTAAGGAGCAACCCTTTTGAAAAGTTTTTTCTTGGGGTCCTGAGATTTAAACTTAAAACATTGCATATGGCCAATCCCTACTCAGTGGATTTAGGACAGAAATTGAAAAGGTAAGATTGAAAACAATCAGGGAGAGTCAGAGTGAGTTTATGTATCACTTAGAATGTTACATACAGCAATGAAAAGGATTAATGGCAATTTGCCTCTATGCAGCTTTTTTTTTTTAACCAAGCTTTATAATATCATAGAAATTTGGGCCTATCCTATCCCTTTACTGGTTTTTTGATGGTAACCCAATAAGTAGGCCAGAAAATTCTTGTGCTCTGGAAGGAAGAAAGCATATTATATAAGGCTTGTATTATATTATATTGTATTATGTTATATCATATCATATCATATTATATCATATCATGTCATGTCATGTCATGTCATGTCATGTTATGTTGTTATGTTATGTTATGTTGTTATGTTATGTTATGGTGTTATATCATATCATATCATATCATATCATATCATATTAGCATGGTAGCCAGAAAGATATGTCTTCCTTGAGCAAGAAACAGAAAAGCAAAGGGAAAGAGAATATTTAAATGGCAGCTCTGACCAAGAAGATGCATTTGTGTTCCCTGGTCATATGGCTTGAAAAATCTTTCTAGAGAGTCAGAAATTATATATTGCAGTACAGTGATGTCTAATATGCTGACAACACCCTGAGGACAGCAGGGGAATGAGGAAAACCCTCCATACAAGCCAACCTCCATACATATTGAGAAGGAGATGGACGAGAGAAAGAAGAAAATTGTTCACACCTGTCATGTGTTGTTGTTGTTTTTAATCTCAAATAGACATCTAGTAGTTATGTAGCTACAACATCTAATATGCAAACAGGTGATGAAAATTTGCCTTAGTAGCAATGGATTAGGAATCAGAACTTGGGATTTCTGGTCTAAGATCCTAGACTCAGTCGCTAGATCATCCCCATTGGTAGCAAATATTCTGAGAGGCTCACCAAGCTGTGAGGGAGGGAAGTTCTATATAGTTGTTGACACATTTTTGATACTCTATTAAGTGTGCACCAAAGATTCTACTTTTAATGCTTGACCCTACTGCATAGAAGAACTAGGAGCATGGAGTAGAAGTTGTCAAAAGCCAGATTTAGCCTTCAAAGATCATAGCATCATAGATTTAGAAAGTGAAAGAGCTTCCTTCCCTCTCCCTTCCCCTCCCCCAAACACAGAATACCACTTTAATATAAGGGAAAACTTCTGATTAATTTAGAAAGTGGAGTAGTCTATCTCAATAGGTGATGAGTTGTAAAAAATTGGATATCTCTAAGCAGAAACTAGATGACATGCTTGTTATAACGATTGGAATGACACCACCTGTCAGGAACTACGAAGAAGAATAAGAGTAAAGGACAATATTAGGGAACTGTTTGACAGGAAGAAGATACTGACTGGGTCTCTAGCAAGAGAGAGGGATGATACAGCCAGAGTGGTCCGCTGATAGCCTTGCAATGTTTGGATAAAATACAAGAAGGCCTCAAGCATGTTGGATAGATCTCTTGTGGTAAACTTTTGGAATAACACGGATAAGAGTTGCACAGGACAAACAGGTATGAATAAGTTGCCATTTACAATGTTGGAAGAATTCATACATCAATGAAATCATAGATCCATTTGAATATCTGAGTAGTAGGCAATACACAGAAAACTCAATTATTACAGAACTAACTTTCCAATGCATGTTATCAGCTGGGTCTCTGGCTCTCAATTCTCCTTCTTGTTACAAGACTTTTGTTCTTCCTTTCTCTATTAGTAATTTTTCCATAGAATAGGGTATGATGGAAAAGACAAGAAATGAGAATTGAATCATTGTATTCCTTAGTAATTTTGCTGAAAATTTTTAAAGGGAGAAAAATTAAATTAATGGCTAAAATAGCATTTTAGATTGAGAGATTTGTATGATTCATACTAGCTTTCTCACCCAAAACTACAAATAATCAAGTGATTGCAGTTCCAGAAGAGAAGGAAACTAATAAAATTATCAAGAATAAACCATTTTGAGGTGGCTAGGTGGTACAGTGGGTAAAGCACCAGCCCTGGATTCAGGAGTACCTGAGTTCAAATCCAGCCTTAGACACTTGACACTTACTAGCTGTGTGACCCTGGGCAAGTCACTTAACCCCCACCCCCATTGCCCCCCCCCAAAAATAAGAATAAACCATTTTAAGCATTTTAAGGGGAGGATAACTAGTCAGTGTTTATTAAAATGTGGAAAATTTAAATAAATTTAAATAAATGCTTGTTGATTTATTGAAATTGTTCATTACTATCCTTTAACTACCTATCTATAGGAGAATAACTTAGGTCAACAGTTTATATATAGAAATGGGAAGCTAGAAAATGAGGCTATTGGATAGAAGTAAAAAAAACAACAACAACTGTGCCAGGAAGATAAGCAAACACCTGTTAACATATATAGCTACAGGGTTGATTTTGCTTTGTTTAGCTGTTGTAGCTCAGTGTCCCTTTAAAAAATGTAATTTAAGTTTAAAATTTAACCAACATTTATTTTTTTTCTCTCTCCTATCTTCCAAATGTGAAGGGTTGGGGGAGGCCCTTTACTGGGAGAAACAAAAAAATAGTAATAGTAACACAAAACAAATTTACCCATAGACTGTGTCCAAAAATTGTGTCTTTTTCCACATGTTTAGTATGTCACCTTTCTCTCAGAAGGTGAGTTTCGCATTCTTCATCATCAATCCTCTGCAATCATGGCTGATCACTGAGTTGTTCTTCAATCTTCCAAAATTTTTCATTTTGACAATGCTGTTGCCATTGTGTAAGTTGTTCTCTTGGTTCTGCTTACCTCACTGCATCAGTTCATGCAAGTCTTCTCAGGTTTTTTCTGAAACTATCCCCTTTATTTCTTTTAACATAATAGTATTTCATTATATCCATATACCACAATTTGTTCAGCCATTCTTCAGATGATGAACACCTTGTTAAATTCTAGTTTTTTGCCATCACAAAAAGAGCAGCTAAATATTTTTGTACATATAGAAGGGTTTTTTTTTCTTTCTTTGATCTCTGGGGTATCAATTTAGCAGTGGCATCACTAGGTCAAAAGATAAGCATAGTTCTAAATTGCTTTCCAGAATGGCTGGACCACTTCACCACTCCACCAATAATACAGTAATGTGCCTTTTTTCTTATACCCCCTAAAATTGTCATTTTCCTTTTTTTCTGGTTAACTTTGCCAATTTGATGGGTATGAGTTAGACTTTCAGATCCCAGTGACCTTTTTATTTTTTTTTCCAAGGGAATGGGGTTAAGTGACTTGCCCAGGGTCACAAAGCTAATAAGTGTCAAGTGTCTGAGGCTGGATTTGAACTCGGGTCCTCATGAATCTTGGGCTGGTGCTTTATCCACTGTGCCACCTACCTGCCCCCCCTCCAACAATAATGTAGTTAATACAGGATAACTGAGTCCCATCACTTTAATACTAAGCCCCTCCCTGAAGTCAAGGTTCCAGTTGTAAAAGGGCCTTCAGTCCTCCCTGGAGACCACACCAGCCCAGCTCAACCCAGGCCCAGAGAGTACTGAGGTTGGAGTCTGTTATTCTCTTTCTTTGTTGAATATCACCAAAAAAAGTGTTAATTAAACAGTTGCAAGGAAAACTCTCTTTTTAAATTTACACCAAAAGGCATCATGTGAATTGTTCCATTCTGCTGCTTTGGGAACAAATATGAAAAGGAAAAAGAAAGAAAAAACGTATATTGATGATTTCTTCTTAACTTTTTGGCCTTTGCACTGGTTGACCTCCATGCCTGGAATGCTCTCTCTCCTCACCTCTATCTCTTAGTTTCCAAGGCGTAAGCTCAAATCTTGCCTTCTGTAGGAGGTCTTTCCCAGGCCTACTTGCTGCTAGTGTCTGAGGTGACGTTCAACCTACTCTGTGTATGAAATGGTTGTTGTCCTCCCTTCTCGAAGAAGAATAAAATGACATCACTATGTTAGAGTCAAGTTGCAATGTGTCTTACTGGGGCTAATCAGACCAATACCAGCTCAGAATGCTCTAGCACAGGTTGGTCACAAATAGTCTATGTGAATATTTCGGGTGGATTCTCTAAATTTGCCATCATTTCCCAGCTTCTCCCTTCTAATTTTGGATGCATTGCTTCTGTTTGTACAAAAACTTTGTAATTTAATGTCATCAAAATATCCATTTTGCATTTCATAATATTCTCTATCTCTTGTTTAGTGTACCATGTATTGTGTATCGTGTACTGCGTATTGTGTACCATGTACCATGTATCGTGTACCATGTACTATGTAATGTGTACCATGTACTATGTAATGTATACCATGTAGTGTGTAATGTGTATCATGTACCATGTACCCTAACCCTAATGCTAGTGCTAACCCTAACCCTAACCCTAATTCTTACACAAATCACATTCTGTATTCATAGAAAAACAACCTAACTTTTTTTCCTAATAAACTGTACATATAGAAACAATTTTCCAATTAGACATGAACTCAAATTTGTGGAGGTGCTCAATGTCTTACTGTGTACTGTGTACCATGTACAGCATAATGTGTATTGTGTCCCATGTACCATGTACCGTGTAATGTGTACCGTGTACTGTGTGTACCGTATACCGTGTAATGTGTACTGTGTACCATGTAATGTGTACCATGTACCATGTACCCTAATGCTAACGCTAACACTAATCCTAACCCTTACACAAACTTCTTACGCAAATCACATTCTGTATTCATACAAAAACAACCTAACTTTTATGTTACATGGTACATGACTACATGCTACACAGTATTGTGCTACACAGTCCATGGCTACATGCTACATGGTACTGGGCTACACGGTACATGGCTATACTGTACATGGTACTGGGCTACATGGTCCTCGGCTACACGGTACATGGTACTGAGCTACATGGTCCACAGCTACATGGTCCACAGTACTGTGCTACATGCTACATGGCTACACAGTACATGGTACTGGTCTACACAGTACGTGGCTACATGGTACACTTACTGGGCTACACAGTACACGGCTACACTGTACATGGCACTGGGCTACAAGGTACATGGCTTCACGCTACATGGTATTGGGCCACATGGTACTGAGCTACACATTACACAGTACACAGTACTAGGTTACATGGTACATGACTACACGTTACATGGTATTTGGCTACACAGTACATGGCTACACTGTACACGTACTGGACTACATGGTACATGGTACATGGTACTGGGCTACACGGTACATGGCTACACTGTACACAGTACTGGGCTACATGCTACATGGTACTGGGCTACACGATAGAGGGCTACATGGAACATGGCTTCATGCTACACGGTACTGGGCTACACGCTACATGGTACATAGTACTGGGCTCCATGGTACATGGCTACATAGTACATGGCTACATGGTACATGGTACTGGGCTCCACGGTACTGGGCTACATGCTACATGGTACTGGGCTACACGGTACACATCTACACTCTACATGGTACATGGTACTAGGCTACACGGTACTGGGCTACACAGTACATGGCTACAGGCTACACGGTACTGGGCTACACGGTACATGGTACATGGCTACACTGTACATGGCTGTACACCTACATAGCTAGATGTGTGATACACACAGGATCGAGCAGCTGATGAGTGTCTGGGGCCATATTATTGGAAAGACTTACATGATCTGATACAAAGTGAAATGCACTGTACACAAAATAATAGTAATATCGTAAGATGATCTGCTGTGAATGATTTTGTTATTTTCAGAAATTCAATGATCCAAGACAACTCTGAAGGACTTATGAAAAATACAATCTATCTACAGAGAAAGAACTGATGGTATCCAAATACAAATGGAAATTTATTTTGTTGTTGTTGTTGTTGTTGCTAGTTCCTTTTTCTAAAGTTTTTTGTCTGTATAACATATTAAATGGCTTGAGTTCTTAAGGGAGGAAGGAAGAGAATCTGGAGCACAAAGTTTTAAAAATTGATGTTAGGGGCGGCTAGGTGGCGCAGTGGATAAGCACCGGCCCTGGATTCAGGAGTACCTGAGTTCAAATCCGGCTTCAGACACTTGACACTTACTAGCTGTGTGACCCTGGGCAAGTCACTTAACCCCAATTGCCTCACTAAAAACAAAAAAAACAAAAAAAAAATTGATGTTAGAATTTGGTTTTATATGTAAGGTAGGGAAAAATTCTTAATTAATTTTTTTGAGGAGAGGAGCAAGAAAGTCATCAGGAATCAAGATGAATTAAAGATGCTACAGGAAAAGATTCCATCACTGAGTGCTTCTGCTCAACATAACATGATTTTTAGATATATATGTATGTGTATATGTGCTTATAAATATAATACTAGTTTCTGGGTCAAAAAAAGAGCTTATATTCTGGGGGCAGCTAGATGGCACAGTGGTTAAAGTGCTGGCCCTGGATTCAGTTCAAATCCTGAGTTCAAATCCAGCCTCAGACACTTGACACTGTGTGACCCTGGGCAAGTCACTTAACCCCCATTGCCCCACCAAAAAAAAGAGCTTATATTCTAACAGGGGAGGCAACATATATCTATAAAAAAAATATGCCAACTGGGTTTACAAAGCAAATACAAAATAGTTTGAGGAGGAAGAAGATGAAAATTTTAAAAACTTCATGTAAAAGGTGGCACTCAATTTGAGTCTTAAAGGAAACAAGGGGTTCTGAGAGGCAGCAATGAAGAGGGAACACATGCAGTACAACCAGGGGGAAGGGAATGGGAGACAAAACATAATATATGTTGGGAAAAAAAAAACAGGCCATTATGACTGGGCCATAGAGTACATAGAAGGGAGCAAAATGTAAACAGGCTGGAAAGGTAGGGTTGCACCAGGCTGTTAATGTCAGCCAGTAGAGTTTATATTAAATTGTCAAGATAATGAGAAATTACTGGAGTTTGTGATAGGTTAATGGAGATAACATGCAACTGTGTTTTAGGGAGAAATGAAACACTTTAACAGCTATGTAAAAAATGGATGAACTAGCCAGAGACCTGAGGCAGAGGAATCAATTAAAAGGATTTGTAATAGTCTAGAAGAGAAATAATGAGGTCTTGATAAGGTACGGGGTCTGTGAATAGAGGGAAAGAACTATATCTGAGAGATGTCATAATGAAAATACTAAGATTTGACAACTGATTATATGTGGAATGATTGAGACTGAGTCAAGGAAAACAGTGAGGTAGGTTTGTGTGTGAAAAGAATGAATGAATGAATGAATGAATGAATGAATGAATGAATGAATGAATGAATGAATGAATGAATGAATTCCTATAGATCATTCAGTTAAAAATGTCCAATAGGAAGTACATAACACAAGACTAGAGCTCAGGAGAAAGATAAGGGGTAGGTATACAGACATGGAAGTCATATGCCTAGAGGTAGTAAATTTAGAAATAGAAAAGGTCATTTAATCCAATCCCATGGCTGACCATTTGGTCCTGCCCATCCCCACAATGCATTCCCACTTTACCTCCATCTCTTAGAATCCCTAGTTTCCTTCACAGCTCATCTCAAATATCACCTCATACTTGAGATTATTTCCTAATTTTCCAGTCACTAAATACCTCTTCTTCCAAAAAATGTCCTTGTACTTATCTTGTACATTTTTATATACATATATATGTATATCTTGCCCCACCCCCATTAATTCAAGTTCCTTTTTTCATTTTTGTCCTTAGTGCCTGGTACATAAGAAGAGTTTAATAAATTATCATTGATTGATTGATTCCTTGGGGATCACTGCTCCATCATTTGGCCTCTTTGCTACCACTACAAATGCCTTCTAGAAACTGGCTCTCTCCTACTCCAAATCCTTGACACAAATTTTTGCATATGTAACATGAGCCCCAAAAACTATTAGTATGGGGGTCTCTCCTAACTGGGGGAGATCAATGTCCCATAGATACATGAGAAATGGGGCAGAGTTAATGAAAAGTGAAGAGGAGAAATATTTGGTCTCTTTAGTCTCTCTGGATCTTTCTGGATTTGAGCTTTGAGAGAAAAGATGGGTGATAACAATTCATGTTACTATAAAAAGAGAAAAAGATCCTGGGAAGAAGTTGACATGTAAAACTTTGATTACATCCTCATTCCTAGCTTGCTACACTTAAGACTTTGAGGAATTTTCCCCTTCGGTGAGATTTTGGTATCTCTCTCTTGATTGAGCTGAGTTACTCCCAAGGGAGAGCTCCTTCTATCTCTATTGTCTGGTATATAGTTGCATACAAATACTTTCTCTGATTTTCCCCTTTGCTATGGACTTGGATACATTGCATTTCTTTGCTATTTTCTATGCGTGTTCATTGTGGAACTGGTTTCTGATGAGAAGGGAGTCAAGCCTTTGACATAAAGTTTGAGGCCCATTAACAAATTGTAATCAGGAGTTTAACTTGAACCTTAAAATTGCATCCCCTAGACTATTTAAAGGAGCAGACATACAATTCTAGGCTAGTAACTCCTCTCTCTGAGAAGAAGAAAGTGACTAAACACTGACCCAAATTCCCTGTTTCCCTTCCTGGTAGCAATAAAAGTCTTCCTTGAAAAAGGATAAAGGGAAGAGATGCTAGAGATATCTGTTCTGGCTTCCCTGCAAGCCACACACTGAGAATAGCCTCTGTCTTTGTTTCCACCAAAATGTGTTCTTTCACCTCCTTCAACTTATCTTATACATGAAACTTTCCTTTCCTGACAAATCTCATTTGTCTCTGTTTACTCATTCAGTCCAGGATACACACACACACACACACACACACACACACACTTATATTTATATATATATATGCAGATATGCATGTATGTATGTATATTACTGAGTACAGCTGTGTTTAGTATGTTCATTCATGTATGGTTTTCTTTGTGCAGTTTTCTTGTCCACCATATCATCTTACTGTGCTCTGCATACAGTGTGCTCAATAAATTTTGGTTTTTATAGTTGACTATTCCTAACATCTGACTATATGACCTCAAGGCAGGTCACTTCACAGATTCTAGGAGTTCATGAGTTGGAATGGACTTCCAACGTTCTCTAGCACCACTTGGGTCTGAACATAATCTATAATAACATGGGGGATTTAGTGATTGTATACTAACTGATTTAATGAACATACTCAGACAAGACTTGTGCCCCTTCCACCTCACTGCCACCACCATGTCCGCAGTTTGACCCAGTGTGCAGGAGTAAAGTCGTGCACTTAGATAGTTGAGTCCAAGGAAACCACATGGATCTAGATCACTTACTGCTTCTGAATGGCCCGCAGACATCAGGGAGGTATGTATGGAATTTCTTACCAAAGTAGATAAAATTAGTTAATACTACAATCTAGGGAAAAGCAAGCTCCAGTTTTGCATATTCCAATCATAATTATAATTAAATGGAATCTTTGAGATCCTCTAGTCTAATCCATTCATTTTACAGATGAAGAAACTGAGGCACAGAGATATTTTTTTAATGACCTGCCTAAGTTTACACAAATATTGAAAGAGGCAGGATTTGAACTCAAGGTCATCTGACTCCAAATTCCAAGCATTCCTTCTATTATATCACACTGCCTCTCAATCAAGAGATGAGAAAAATAGACAAAGGAGTTGGTAGAATTCCTTTGCAATATCCTAATGGAGATTCATCAGTCATGCTTGTTGTTTCTTTTTATATTTTCCCCTCCTCTTGAGAGGGTTGATCTAACCAAACTCCATCACTTGGACAGATACTTCAAATGAACTGGTCTTGGAATTGATTAGGAGAAGAAAAGGAGGCTAGAAGTTATTTGGGAAATTGTGTAGTTCTTTTAATGAACCTAAATGAGTCTGACACAAAACTCCATCTTTTAACAGAAATAGTCCTTCAGTGATTCTAGATAGTTGTAAATCAAGAAAAACTGATCCGTGAAAAATCAAAGTCAAACACTAATGAAAGGGCAATGGAGATACATGTGAGGCACATAAGATGGGGACAGCATGCTACCAACAAAGACTCACATGCAAAAAGTGCCATAAAAATGTCATCCATAAAATTGCAATAAAATAATAATAATAATAATAGCATTTATATAGCATCCATTATGTGCCAGCCACTATGCTAAGTGCTTTATAAATGTTATCTTATTTTTGTTCCTCTCAACAACCCAGAGAGTCAGGTACTATTATTATCCCCATTTTATAGTTGAGGAAACTGAGGCAAACATAGGTTAAGTGACTTGAAGCCAGATTTGAATTCAAGTCCTGACTCCAGACCCAGAACTCTGTCCACTGTGCTCCCTAGCTACCTCTAGAAAAGGAGGTAATAAGTCAAAGGGATAACAAATAGCCAAAGTACTTCACTGGTATTTCTGGAATGCTTAAAGACCTAAAGGAAGGCCTTCAAAATATTGAATTCTACTTTGGTAGAATTATGGGAGGGTAAGAGGAGAGCATGGATGAATTGTGATCTGTACTATTGAAAGGAGTGCCCACAATAATTACTTTATGGGTGTATTAAAATAAGGCCAGCAGAAAAATAAAATTTTATGAGTATCTCACAATGGGAAAGGACATCTTAGAGGAATTCTCAAACTTAGGATGATAGGATGAAAGGACATTGGAAAGCATCTCCAGGAGCATTTAATCTGTGGTCTGGTTTTTTTTTAAATAAATCTTGATAACTGTATGTATTTCTATGTAATTGGTTTCCTTTGAAGTCCTCTGTATTTTATTTTATGTATTTAAACATAAAAACATTGTCCTAAGATTGACACCAGAATGGCAAAGAAATCCAGGTCACCAAAAAAAAAAAAATGTAGACTCCTGGGATGGCAAATGATTTTCCCAAGTTCACATATGTAATAAATAATTAGCAAGTCTGGATGCAAATCTAAATCATAGTCTCTTACATCTATAAGGAATCTCAAAGCTATCCCACTTCAATCTCCTCAGTTTATAGATAATCAGATAACTCAAAATCCAATGCTCTTTCCACATTGTTCATGTTTCCCACTCCTAGGGAACCTAGGGAAATCTTTACATGATCCTATGAAGTATAATAGTTGCAAGCATGCCATTCACCATTCTATCCAAAAAAGTTTTATTGACATAATGAAAATGAAACATAAATCTTTGAATGATTAACCATTAATGCCAATTATGGCCAGTTTAAATTTCTTTTACTTAATAGTGTCAAATAGCCCCATTTCTTCAACCAAAGCACACCCCCATAATTTTGCAGCTTTGCTCTGATCTTTGCCAATAAGTTGGCAAAGTTGGGGGTTACTATATGGTTCCTTGCTACTACCAGTAGACAACTTCAAGTGTTGTTCTCTGTTACTCCCACCTGCTAAAACCCTGATGTTGCTCTCCAGCTCGACAAAGCAACTGTCATTCAACTAGGGGGAGACAAACTTTAGTGCTGCCTACACAAATCTTTGGCAGAAAAGTACAGCAAAAAAATTTAAAAGTTCTCCGTGTCTGGTGGGATTTGCAGCTCTCTCTGCAGCCCATCACAACTCTAGTGATATAGCATCAGACCAGGGATAGATATGCTCTTGCATCTTTAGCCATCACTCTGATCAGCCTTTCATCATCTGGGATCAGGGCCTACTGTTGAATTTCAATGTTATAAGTTCTTTGTCACAGACTCCAGATTCAGGAAGAGTTAAAACTAGGTCAGAGCAATGAGGGCTTTGCCCAAAGTATGGGATACGAAAATTTAATGGCTGCATTCCCATAACAGAGTGGAAAAAAGTAGCTTAGCACCTAGCAAATCTTTTTAACAGACCTCTAATTTCTTCGGTAAAAGAAGCTCACTGGGAGTTTCCTCAACTAATGCAAACAAGCACTTTCTCTGCAATTTATCATCTTGGAGAGTTTTCTGGAGCACAAAAGGTTATGCCAATCAGTCAACAACCAACAAGCAGTTGTCATGCCCTTACTATGAGCCAAGCACTGTGCTAAACCTTAAATATGCAAAGAAAAAAAGGTTACATGGCCAGTATGTGGCCAAGACAAAATTTGATCCCTGCTCTTCTTGACTCCAAAGTCAGCTCTCTATTTGTTAACAAGAATAATTTGTTAAAATAAGTTACCAGATTTGCGTAACTGTGAGGCCCTATAGTAACTAGTTCCTCCTCCTGCTTAACCAAATTTGTCTTAATTACTTAGTACAAAAATTGCATTATTTTTTCCACCTTGAATTACAAAATTGATTTAGGGATGAATTTCATGCTGCTTGATCCAGATGCCAAAATTACTAGTTATGGTTCTGGCCTCAGGCATAATGAAGTCTAATATCTTTTCCCCCTCTGATGCTACAATGAGTTTCTAACCCCCAGAGAATGCTCCTACTTGTTCAAGAGCAACAAAGCACCCTAACTGTCCTTCAGTTGTCTCTATTTGATCACTGGAGTAGAATTATTCAAATCATCCAAGGTCACCAAGTTTTCTAATTACTAGCTTCATTTCAGGTTGACTACATCTTTCACACTTCATCAAATGTTCAAGTCCTCAGATCCAAACCCAAGTCAGATGAAGAGGAGAGAGGGAGACAGAGAAGATATCAACAAGAACTACATAAACATTCACATGCAAGTAAAAAAAAAATAAGTTATTGAGACTTCCTTATAAGAAGTCAGGAAACCTGGGTTCTGGTCCTAATTGTCACTAACTGTGTGACTTTGAATAGGTCATGGTCATCTCTAGGACTCAGTTTCTTCATCTGTAAAATGAGGGCACTAGGGACTTCTGGCAAAGATATTTGCCTGAATAGAGGCAGATTATCCAGATTTTTCATACCTATTCCAGAAAAAACTTAAATGTGTACCAAATTAAATAATGCTTGAAAAATGCAATGAGAAAAATTCATAACAACCAACCATATGAGCTAAATACTACTGTTGCCCATTTTAAAGATGGGGGAGCTGAGTCTCTGAGAAGATAAATGACTAGTCCATAGTCAAAGCCAGTAAGTGCCACAGATGGAATTTAAACTTGTCTTCCTGCCACCGAGTCCAACACCCCATGCCCCACTGCCTACTCTAGAGAAATAAAGTAACATATTTCTCAAGAAACACTTTAAACTCTGCCGAAACTTTTTTTTACCTTCTCCACAAGCAAATTGCTAGGGTCTGAAAAACTCCAGATAGTATTAAGCCTTTTGCTATGGGAATTAATCTACCCTGATAATGGCTGGCTTACCCCTTCAGGCCAGGCTGGCTTGTACCTATAAACTACTGCTCCTTGTTCTGTTTTGAGCACGATAAAATTAATATACTGCTGATAGCTTTATACTTTTCATTTACATTGCCGATGCTGCAGTTACATTCCACTGACTTCCCAAAATTGGATATTAATGATTTACTCTCTGAAATTTGCAGGGGCCCATAAAGTGTGGCGGCAGGAATGGCTCTAAAATCAAAGATCTCTCCCAGCCATTTCTGTGGGGCAGCAATGCTGATTTATGGGTGGTAGCCACTTCCAGCCTGTTCTTATGGTGCCTTGACTATGAAGGATGAGTAAGGGGATCTAGCCCAAACATCTCAGGTGCCTCCAGACAGCATGATGATCAATAACACAGAGACAGAGCTCTCAGTGAGGGGACAGTCTATTTGAATTGGGCCACATCTGAAAGCACAAATCAAGAGGACCTTATCCAAGCAGTTAAAGCAAAGGAGGTTCAAGCTTCTCTGTCATGGGGATGAATGAGCCCCTTCAAGAACAAAGTATGGAACTGTAAGTTTACAATGGCACACAGGGAAGTCCACAAGAGCTAAGTTCAAAACTCATCTCATACATTTGCTACTTTAGGATGACCATGGACAAATCACTTGGCCTTTCTAAGTCCCAGTTTCCTCATCTTTAAAATGAAGCTAGTAACTACCTCCCTAGGATATTATAAGGATCAAATGAGATAATATTTGTAAAACATTTTTCAAACCATAAAAAGAAGAATAAATGTCTCCTGTTGTTGAACACAAAACATGGACAGGCTATCCAAAGTCAACACTGAATTGGTTGATCTGATTGAGATACTGCATTTGGAAAGGGAGAACTAGGACTGGAATATGCAACATGTGGAGATGATTCCATTTCGTCTCCCTCTATTTGCCAGTGTGAAAGGTTCATTGAGTGTGTTGTGCAGCAGATATATTCGGAAAGAGGATCTTCTTCATCTAGTCACAAGTCTTTTGTGTCAGTAGGTGAGGGGACAGCTATATCCTCTTGCCTTAAGTCTTATTCAGACATCTGTATTTTATCTAAGCATGGAGATATTTCCTTCAAAGATGAAGGGCTGGGTATCTTGAGAGGTTCTACTCTTCTTAGATTTCAAATCCTTATTCCCCCATAACAAGTTGTATACTAGAGAACACAAAAGTTCTAGGCATAGATGGAGGTACTGATTTATTCCATATCAAGAACTAGGGTTGGGAAATTGACTAGTAGTTAGACCCTTCTCCAAGGAAAAATACAAGAGAATAATTTGTCCTCATTTGTGATAGGTATGACAGATGCATTCTGAAATATTTAGGGGAAAAACTCAAGGCTAATCTGTCCAGGGCTCATCTGGAAGCACACATTTGTGCCATTATAATGGTATCTTCCCCACTGATCTGACACTGTTTTCAAAGTTTTATTTTTTTAAAGAATAAATTACAATAAAGTAATTTCGTTTTCCTTTATTCAAGTTCTACTCAGATGCATAAGTGTGGAGTTGAGGCAACCCCAGGTCTTTGAAGACTATGCCAGTGCAACATCAACTCCTTTGTTGTTGTCCAGTTGTCCAGTTACATCTAACTCTTCGTGACTCCATAGCATGCCAGGCCCTTCTATCCTCCACTATCTCATGAAGTCCTTCCAAGCTCATGTTCATTGCTTCCATGACACTCTCATCCTCTACTATCCCCTTTTCCTCTTGCCTTCAATATTTCCAATGAGTTAGATCTTGTTATGTGGCCAAAGCATTTACGCTTCAGCTTCAGTATTTGACTTCCAGTAAACAGTCTGAATTAATTTCTCCAAATATTGGTTGATCTGATCTCCTTTCTATCCATAGGACGCTCAAAAGTTTTCACCAGCAGCACAATTTGAAAACATCAATTCTGTAGTGCTCGGTTTTCCTCAGAGTCCAATTCTCACAGCCATCCATTGCTCCTGGAAAAACCATAGCTTTGACTACAGGGACCTTTGTCAGCAGGGTGATATATCTGCTTTTTATTATGCTGTTCAGATTTGCCATAGTTTCACTTCCAAGGAGCAAGCCTCTTTTAATTCCATGGCTGCAGTCACCATCTACAGTGATCTTTGAGCTCAAGAATATAAAATCTGACACTGATTCCATTTCATCTCCCTCTATTTGCCACAAAGTGATGAAACCAGTTGCAAAGATCTTAGTTTGTCTTTATGTTAAGCTTCAAGCTAGCTATTATACTCTCTTTCACCCTCATCAAAAAGCTTCTTAATTCTTCATTTTTCTGCCATCAAAGTGGTATTATCTGAATATCTGAGATCATTGATATCTCTCCAGTCAAGCTTAATTTTGACTTCTGATTTGTCCAGCCTGGAATTTTGCAGGTGGAGTCTGCATATATGTTAAATAAATAAGGTGACAATATACAGCCTTGTCATGCTGCTCCTGTTTCTTGTTCAGTTCTAACTGCTGCTTCTTGATGGACAAATAGGTTCCTGAGGAGACAAGTAAGATAATCTGCTACTCCCATTTCTTTGATGACTTGAACATTTTATTGTGATGCACACAATCAAAGGCTTTACTGTAGTCAATGAAGATGAGGTAGATGTTATGCAAGAACTCCCCTGCTTTCTTCACAATCTAGTGAATGTTGGTAATTTGGTCTTTAGTTCCTCTGTTTCTTCAAAATCCAGCCTGCTCTTCTCTTACTTCTCCTATGTTTCTATACTGATAATTCTCATATACTCCTACCAATCTGGAAAGGCTTACAACATGGACCTGGCAGAGGACTGGCATATCTTTTATTCAATGACAAGACTAGATAATTATAGAGAAGCTCATCACCAAAACATCGAGAACCAGGTAATGATTTTCCCCCAAGGGAGGATCACAGTAATGAACAAAGATCATCTTCTAGAACAAAGAGGGGAGATTACAACCTGTGTCTTTCCTGGAATGTACATTTTGAGGAAGTGACTAAGTCAGTTCCATGTTCAATCTTTCACTCTTCTGGATCTAATTCCAACTCTTTAGACTTTTCCCTGCCCCAGCAGCCTTCTCACCCTAGAATATCTGTCTACTCCTGTGGCTCTGTTCTTTGGTATTCATTCATTTGGTATTCATTCACTGGTACAGGTACTTTCCCTTTTTCCCCTTCAACTTTTTCACCCTCATCTTTCTTCCCTTTTTTCTCTCTTTTATGTTAGCCTCCGCCATTAGAATGAAAATTCCCTGAGGGTGGAGACTAGCTTTCTTTTTGCTTGTATTTGTATTCCTAGAATTTAACACTCAGTGTGGTACATAATAATGTGCTCAATAAACACTTGTTGACTATGTCAATAGAGGGACCACCTTCAAGAATTCATTACTCTATGTAGTCTAAGGACCTGGATTTGAATCTCAACTCTACTGCTTCCTATCCAGATAGGTCAAGTTATTCAATTACTCTAAGTCTCAATTCCCTCATCTATAAAATTAGACATTAAAGTTACATGACCTACAAGTTTTCTTCTAACACCCAAAAAGTATGGGGTTTTCTTTTGAAGCAAAATGGGCATTATTGACTCAATTTTGTCATCTGTAAGATGAGTCTAAAAATAGCACCTAGACCACAGGGCTATTATGAAGATCTAAAGAGATATTTCTAAAAGGATTTTTGTACAGTGCCTAATACATAGTAGGGACTGTGTAAATGTTAGCTAGTATTATTATTATATTAATTATTCTCAAGTGCTTTGTCAGACACAGGATGCTATTGTGGAAATTTATTTTGATTTGGGGACCCTACCATTAGGCTGAGATTAGAAAGCCTTAGGCCCTCAGGGTCTCTTCCCCTCTCCCTCTGCTTCAGCTGAGCCAAAAAGCCCCGTGGGCTGTACAAGACCCACGTCAGATAGCTGGGGAAAAAAAAAAGCCCCCAGCTCCCTCTGACCTGAGCGGAGCTATCTGAAAGATCCCAGATAGCCTGTGCTGAGGGACGAGCTGCTCGAGCACACTCCCCACCACCACCAGCCACAGCCCTGGCTAGCAGATTAGCTTGGTCTGTGGGGGCACAGGAAGCCCCGAGATTTGAGTGGAGAGAAGAAAAGGTATATATATAGACCTGGGGGTTAGACTCGGCGGGGTTTGGTCAAGGAGACAGGGGCTGAGAAGAGGTTCCTACGGACGAGATAAGGAGGGGAAGAAGACTAGAGGCAGCTGAGGAGACGACAAAGGTTGGAGAAGACAGACAGGGGGCTACGAGGATATAGGAGAAGATGAGAAGGACTAGGAACAGAGAAAAGAGAGGCCAAAGGGCAGACTGATGGAGCAGACAGACAGAAGGTCGGTGAGAGAGAAACACAGGGGTTCAGCAGTAGCAGTAAGGAGAGGAAAGTTAGAAGCAGGGGGATTTACAAAGTGAAAGGGTACAGGCAGAGTTAGTGAAAGTAGCTGAGCAAGTGAGAATACCCTGAGGGGAGAGGTGGCTAAGGCCCTTATTGTATTCAAGAAGTTCCAAAGAGACACAGTGGAAAGAGAAGTGCGCAATGCAGTCAGGTTGTACATTTTATTTCCCTGTATTCTTAATTTTCAATAGTATCTCATAAATAAACTCTGCTTTGATTATTTGGTTAAGAGGCTTCTTAATATTTTGCTTATCAATTTGGGAGTAGAGCAGTGTGGTGGAACTTTATAAATGGCCCATATTAAATTAAACGCAGTCAGATAGTCAAATAGTCAACAGTCCCCAGATTAGTTACCCCAGTCAGCTTTAGCCCCCAAAATTAGCCCTAGTCATCAAAAATATTCTACACTATTTAAAACCACTTTATATTGGTTACAAATAGCTGAAGTATTGGGGCAGCTAGGTGGCACAGTGGATAGAGCACCAGCCTTGGATTCAGGAAGACCTGAGTTCAAATCTGGCCTCAGACACTTAACACTTACTAGCTGTATGACCCTGGGCAAGTCACTTAGCCCCAATTGCCTCACCAAAACCAAACAAACAAATAGCTGAAGTATTTTCCTACAAGCTTGGAGATTAGAAGAGAGGAGGGAAGGCTTGGTATTTGTACTAATAATCTATCTGAAATCACTGTTTTTTCCCACTTTTCTCTTTTCAAAGCTTCCCATCACACACACACACACACACACACACACACACACACACACACACACACACACACACACGGTGTCATCTCAGCCCTCCTCTTAGCTCAGGTGCTCCAGAAGTACACTTTCAGCTAGGCTTCACACTGGGCCTGTCCCAACTGTCCTCTAGGTGGGTGAATTTCTTTATATCTTGATGCTTTTGCTATCTGAGGGATCCAGGCCCAGGGGCAGGAATCTTCCCCAAATGAAAGGACCCCAATAAATTGGATTTATTCCCATTAAGGTGATGAATATTTCCCTTGAAGCTCCTGAGAAAGGTGCAGCTGGCAAAGAGAAGCCTTAAAAGATGCCAAAGTCACCTGCCTGGTTTCAGTCCTCCAATGACTTTAAACACCCACTTGGCATCTTAGGACCCTGTCTGGCAACCTAATTTCCCTCTGTCCTTCCTTCTAACTTTCCCTCCTACCTAGAACTAAAAAAGATCAGCCTGAACCCAGATGTCCTCACACCTTTGTTGCTGCAAGCCAAATTTTCCCCCTTTGCTCTCAACCTAGGGCTTCTCCTCTCAGTTCCTTTTTTTTTCAATAAAGCACCTGACTTGCACCCTGACACTAATTATTCCTTAAACATCTGTCAGAGAAAAGGCTCTGGAGTGACAACTCACACCCCTATGGTCAGCCATTCTTCCACTGAACAGGAGGTCAAGCTTCTAAAAATGGATCCTCCTCCTTTTAAATTGGGAGAGGCATCCTGGTAACTGCAATGTTCCTTCCTGTTCAGGACTGTTCAGAAAAAAGAAGCATGAGCTAATATCCAAGAAAGTCTTTTATGAAGATGTCTGTGCATGATTATGCCCTTTCTGTCAGAAAAATGAAAACCTCGAGGAATTACAGAATCTCACAGATAGAACATACACCAGAGGTTATCCAATCCAAGCTCAGACCTGAGTAAGAATTCCTTCTACAGATCCCCAATCAAGAAGTCATAAAGCTTTTGTTTGAAAACCTTTGATTATGGGGGACTCACTACCTTCCATGGCAAGTTATTCTGCTTTTGGATAGTCCCTTATTGGTAAAGGGGTCATGGTAAGCATATTTTTCCCCAGAACTGAATAAAACACCATAAGACATTCCATATCCATCAAACCATGGCAGGTAGGTAGCACAGTGGGTAGAGTTCTGGCCCTGGAGTCAGGAAGACATGAATTCAAATCCAGCCTCAGGCATTTTGTTTAGTCATTTTCAGTTGTATCCAATTTTCAGTGATCCCATTTGGGGCTTTTTTGGCAAGGATATGGAGTGGCTTGCCATTTCCTTCTCCAGCTCATTTCAATGATGAGGAAACTGAGGCAGAGTGAAGTAACTTGCCTAGGGTCACACAGCTAGTAAATGTCTGAGACCAGATTTGAACTCAGGAAAAATGAGACTCCAGGCAGGCCTAGCACTCCAGCCACTTTAGCATCTTGTTGCCCAGATGCTTTCTAGCTGTATAAACATGTACAAGTTATTTAACTTCTGTTTGCCTCAGTTTCCTCAACTGAAAATGAGGATGATAGCCCCCACCTCCCAAAATTATTGTGAAAATCAAATGAGATATTTGTGAAGTGCTTGGCAGAATCCTTGGCATATAATAGACACCATGAAAATGCTAGTTACCAACACCATCACCTATGATTTGGGGCTTCTTATTCAGCAACTCTTAGAGTTGCTATATATCCATTAATTGTCCAATATGCAGACCCTGACTCACCAATTTCATTCTTTAATCCTTTTTAAATTCATAATTGCTAGAATTACTTATATAGCAATAGAAGTTTTTAATATATACATGTGTGTATAACCCTTACAACAACCATATAATATAGGTGCTTTTATTATTCCCATTTTACAAATAAGAAAATGAAGCTGAGAGTAGTTCAGTGATATGCCATGGGAAAAATAACTAGTGAGTGTTTGTCATAG